>NC_084627.1:47723748-47746248 GCF_033978795.1 Nerophis ophidion | reverse complement strand
ATGAGCTCTTGAGTGTGTTTTGGCAGCGGGAGAGCTGGATAAGGAGCCCTGGTGATGATTTTCATCTCAGCGAGGAAACCTGAATCGCAGCTGACTTGCAACACAGCGGCGACTTGGACTCATGCATGAGTCTCATTCAAAACTTTACATTACTTGTAAAATAGACACAAATAATGGCATATGATTTGTATTAATACAAACCCCGTTTCCATATGAGTTGGAAAATTGTGTTGGATGTAAATATAAACGGAATACAATGATTTGCAAATCCTTTTCAACCCATATTCAGTTGAATATACTACAAAGACAACATATTTGATGTTCAAACTCATAAACTTTATTTTTTTGTAAATAATCATTAACTTTAGAATTTGATGCCAGCAACATGTGACAAAAAAGTTGGGAAAACTGGCAATAAATACTGATAAAGTGGAGGAATGCTCATCAAACACTTATTTGGAACACCCCACAGGTGTGCAGGCTAATTGGGAACAGGTGGGTGTCATGATTGGGTATAAAAACAGCTTCCCAAAAAATGCTCAGTCTTTCACAAGAAAGGATGGGGCGAGGTACACCCCTTTGTCCACAACTGCGTGAGCAAATAGTCAAACAGTTTAAGAACAACCTTTCTCAAAGTGCAATTGCAAGAAATTTAGGGATTTCAACATCTACGCTCCATAATATCATCAAAAGGTTCAGAGAATCTGGAGAAATCACTCCACGTAAGCGGCATGGCCGGAAACCAACATCGAATGACCGTGACCTTTGATCCCTCAGACGGCACGGTATCAATAACCGACATCAATCTCTAAAGGATATCACCACATGGGCTCAGGAACACTCCAGAAATCCACTGTCACTAAATACAGTTGCTCGCTACATCTGTAAGTGCAAGTTAAAGCTCTACTATGCAAAGCGAAAGCCATTTATCAACAACATCCAGAAACGCCGCCGGCTTCTCTGGGCCCGAGATCATCTAAATTGGACTGATGCAAAGTGGAAAAACAGTCTGTTTCAAATTGTTTTTGGAAATATTCGACATTGTGTCATCCGGACCAAAGCGGAAGCGAACCATCCAGACTGTTATCGACGCAAATTTCAAAAGCCAGCATCTGTGATGGTATGGGGGTGCATTAGTGCCCAAGGCATGGGTAACTTACACATTTGTGAAGGCACCATTATTACTGAAAGGTACATACAGGTTTTGGAACAACATATGTTGCCATCTAAGCAACGTTTTCATGGACGCCCCTGCTTATTTCAGCAAGACAATGCCAAGCCACGTGTTACAACAGCGTGGCTTCGTAGTAAAAGAGTGTGGGTACTGGCCCGCCTGCAGTCTAGACGTCTTTCCCATCAAAAATGTGTGGCGCATTATGAAGCGTAAAATACGACAACAAGACATCTAAGCGCCGTCTTTTTCTTGGACGCCCCTGCTTATTTCAGAAAGACAATGCCAAGCCACATTCAGCACGTGTTACAACAGCGTGGCTTCGTAAAAAAAGAGTGCGGGTACTTTCCTGGCCTGTCCTGCAGTCCAGACCTGTCTCCCATTGAAAATGTGTGGTGCATTACAAAGCGTAAAATACGACAGCGGAGACCCCGGACTGTTGAAGGACTGAAGCTCTACATAAAACTATAATGGGAAAGAATTCCACTTTCAAAGCTTCAACAATTAGTTTCTTCAGTTCCCAAACGTTTTGTTAAAAGAAAAGGTGATGTGACACAGTGGTGAACATGCCCTTTCCCAACTACTTTGGCACGTGTTGCAGCCATGAAATTCTAAGTTAATTATTATTTGCAAAAAAGGAATTAAAGTATATCAGTTTGAACATCAAATATGTTGTCTTTGTAGCATATTCAACTGAATATGGGTTGAAAAGGATTTGCAAATCATTGTATTCTGTTTATATTTACATCTAATTTCCCAACTCATATGGAAACGGGGTTTGTATCCATTGATGTCTGTGTTTATTAAATCATAACTCGTACATTTCTTAATACGCTCATACAGACATGTTGTCGAAGTCCTGGAAACAAGCAGAAGAGCATCTGATGCAAATGTAATCTCCTCCTGGTGTCGGCTCCACAGGCTGCAGGCACAATTATTACTCCCTGTCTTTGCTTTCATCCAACACCATTGTGGAGGTGCAGATCTGATTATGAGCTGCTGAGCAAAGGCTCGCCCCCATGGTGCGAGGAGCTGGCCGGCCGTCTTGTATTCCTGCATCACATCTTTTTCTCAGTAGTTGTTCTCTTTCCACTTTCCTGACGTCCTCTTTCTTCTTCTTCTTCTTGAATCCAAATGCAGTACAACAGATGAAAACATTATTTCTCCACAGATTCAGTGTCAATGTGACACGTTATATGAGTCTCGGGCTTTGTCGGGTTCAGGGTTGTCGTCATTTTCTCCAATTTAACTTCAACTTTGCTTGTTCCGTCTGAAACATTTTTCAAAACTTTGACATTATCAATAGTGATTTCCTCATCTTGAGATCAGATCGGGGCAGATAGTTGCCTTTTTTGGGGCGGTTTAGCTCGGTTGGTAGAGTGGTCGTGCCAGCAACTTGAGGGTTCCGGGTTCGATCCCCGCTTCCGCCATCCTAGTCACTGCCGTTGTGTCCTTGGGCAAGACACCTGCTCCCAGTGCCACCCACACTGCTTTAAATGTAATTTAGATATTGGGTTTCACTATGTAAAGGTGCTTTGAGTCACTAGAGAAAAGCGCTATATAAATATAATTCACTCCATCCTTAACACTGTTGTATCTCAGTGTTTACCGTATTTTTCGGACTTTAAAATCATTTAATTTTCTCAAAACTCGCCTAAAGTACGGATCCGCCCTGATATCGGTAAATCGTGAGTTCAAACCCCCGGCCGAGTCATACCAAAGACTATAAAAATGGGATCCATTACCTCCCTGCTTGACACTCAGCATCAAGGGTTGGAATTGGGAGTAAAATCACAAAAAAACGATTCCCGGGCGCGGCCTCTGCCGCTGCCCACTGCTTCCCTCACCTCCCAGGGGGTGATCAACGTTGATGGGTCAAATGCGAAAAATAATTTCGCCACACCTCGTGTGTGTGTGTGACAATCATGGGTACTTTAACTTTATTAGTTCTGGTTGTGCTTACCGACCTCGAAGCAATTTAATTTGGTACATGGTGAAATGAAGTCTGACTGCTAGATGGCAGTCACACATAAGAGATATGTGTAGACTGCAATATGTCATTTTATATGTTCCATTGAAAATATGGAACATTACACACCGTGCTCGGAAATCCATCAAAATGTTTTAGTACGACTTTGGTAAGCCTTGAAGCCGCACCACTTGATGGATTGTACTGTGGTTCAACATAGGAGTTTTATTATGGTGCATCTATAAGGTAGGACACATTATCTGGCGATTTGTTTTGCAATATTATGCAAAAGTAACTTTTCTTACCGTCTGGTACCTGCGGATCTGTATGAGTCCAAAAATTTGCGCGCTTCCGCTTTTGTAGTCTGTGTGACGCCGTAGTCGATAAGCTTCTTATTTTTAGCTATGTCCTTGTTATGGGTGGTATAGCTCGGTTGGTAGAGCGGCCGTGTCAGCAACTTGAGAGTTGCAGGTTCGATTCCCGCTTCCGCCATCCTAGTCACTGCCGTTGTGTCCTTGGGCAAGACACTTTACCCACCTGCTCCCAGTGCCACCCACACTGGTTTAAAAATGTAACTTAGATATTGGGTTTCACTATGTACAGCGCTTTGAGTCACTAGAGAAAAGCGCTATATAAATATAATTCACTTCATCTTTAACACTGTTGTATCCCAGTGTTTACCGTATTTTTCGGTCTATAAGGCGCACTTAAAATCATTTAATTTTTCTCAAAACTCAACATTGCGCCTTATAACCTGGTTCGCCTAATGTACGGCTCCGCCCTGAGATCGGTAAATCAAGAGTTCAAACCCCCGGCCGAGTCATACCAAAGACTATAGAAATGGGATCCATTACCTCCCTGCTTGACACTCAGCATAAAGGGTCCGAATTGGGAGTTAAATCACAAAAAAACGATTCCCGGGCGCGGCCTCTGCCGCTGCCCACTGCTCCCCTCACCTCCCAGGGGCTGATCAACGGTGATGGGTCAAATGCGAAAAATAATTTCGCCACACCTAGTGTGTGTGTGTGTGACAATCATGGGTACTTTAACTTTATTAGTTCTGGTTGTGCTTACCGACCTCGAAGCAAGTTAATTTGGTACATGGTGAAATGAAGTCTGACTGTTAGATGGCAGTCACACATAAGAGATATGTGTGGACTGCAATATGTCATTTTATATGTACCATTGAAAATATAGAACATTACACACCGTGCTCGGAAATTCATCAAAATGTTTTAGTACGACTTTGGTAAGCCTTGAAGTTGCACCACTTGATGGATTGTACTGTGGTTCAACATAGGAGTTTTATTATGGTGCGTGTATAAGGTAAGACGGGGGATGGCATGGTGCGGTTGGGAGAGTGGCCGTGCCAGCAACCTGAGGGTTCCTGGTTCAATCCCCACCTTCTACCAACCTCGTCATGCCTGTTGTGTCCTTGAGCAAGACACTTCACCCTTGCTCCTGATGGTTCGTGGTTAGGGCCTTGCATGGCAGCTCCCTCCATCAGTGTGTGAATGTGTGTGTGTGTGTATGGGTGAATGTGGAAATAGTGTCAAAGCGCTTTGAGTACCTTGAAGGTAGAAAAGCGCTATACAAGTATAACCCATTTATAAGACATATTATCTGGCGATTTGTTTTGCAATATTATGCAAAAGCAACTTTTCTTACCTTCTGGTACCTGCGGATCTGTATTTGGGATCTGCCTGAGTCCTGAAAATGTGTGCGCTTCCGCCTTTGTAGTCTGTGTGACGCCGTAGTCGATAAGCTTCTTATTTTTAGCTATCTTCTTGTTATGGGACATACATCCTCCGCTGTTGCTATTCCTAATATAAAGTAATGTAAAGTTCTTACTTTTATCCGTCAGTAAACTCGTCATGAAAGCGCTAAAACATACCGGTGTAGTGAGTTTACATTATTCACCCAAGGAACTTTAGTTATTAGAGAGTTCCGGTCGGGCGGTTTTTCACTTGATTTATTTCCGGCGTTGTTGTTGCACTAATGAGCCACGGATGAGGAAATGCTAATCCGTTGACCCCTTTATCAATCAATGTTCATTTATATAGCCCTAAATCACTAGTGTCTCAAAGGGCTGCACAAACCACAACACGAACCACTACGACATCCTCGGTAGGCCCACATAAGGGCAAGGAAAACTCACACCCAGTGGGACGTCGGTGACAATGATGACTATGAGAACCTTGGGGAGGACCACATATGTGGGCAACCCCCCCCCTCGAGCCGGTCTAAATTGATACTGTGAAAATTCAATCCATAGTGGATCCAACACAGCCTATAATCCGGTGCACCTTTTGTATGAAAATAGACCTGACTAGACCCGCTCATGGGCAGTGCGCCTTTTAATCCTAAATACGGTACATGGCTAAAGATTACATGAAAGATTCCTTTAAAATTGATACACACTTAGGGAGACACAATTACACTTCATGGTTCTTTGTTGCACACATAGGAGGGTGCGTGTCTTGTTGCAAGGTGCATGAATTCCAGGAGGGTGCGTGTTTTGTTTCACCCACGCCTCGAATTTCAGAGCTCGTTGCAACAAACGCGTAGTCTCTCCACCCAAGTACTAAACTTCACCACCGTGGTGAAAAATAAACAACATTTATTTCGTACCAATGCCTATGAGCGGGTCTATTCAGGTCTAGTTTCATACAAAAGTTGCACCGGATTATAAGGCGCATTAAAGGAGTCATATTAATATTATTTGTTTATAAATATAAAAGACTTCCTTGTGGTCTACATAACATGTAATGGTGGTTCTTTGGTCAAAATGTTGCATAGATGATGTTTTACAGATCATTTTCAAGTCACTTTCTGACAGTTTCTTATAATAACTAAAGTTCCTTGGGTGAATAATGTAAACTCACTACACCGGTATGTTTTAGCGCTTTCATGACGAGTTTATGAATGAATGAAATAAGTTTATTTTGGTCATATAATCAATCAAATCAATCAACCATTTTGTGTGATCAGTTTTACAGTACATGTTATATGTATACAATAACGCAAAAGTGAAGTGAAGTGAATTATATTTATATAGCGCTTTTCTCAGGTGACTCAAAGCGCTTTACATAGTGAAACCCAATATCTAAGTTACATTTAAAGCAGTGTGGGTGGCACTGGGAGCAGGTGGGTAAAGTGTCTTGCCCAAGGACACAACGGCAGCGACTAGGATGGCGGAAGCGGGAATCGAACCTGCAACCCTCAAGTTGCTGGCACGGCCGCTCTACCAACCGAGCTAAAAGAAAAAGAATGACCAAAAAAGGAATAGGCTGAAGCCAAAGCTTATATTTGCCTATCCCATACCTTCACTGAAAATTGGATTGCCTGGAACATCAACGTTAAAAATTAAGTAGGGATGCACCGAAATGAAAATTTGTGGCCGAAGCCGAATAAAACTTAAACGCTTGGCCGAAGGCCGAATACCGAATAATGAATGCAGTTTTTCACAATTTTTTTATATTGCATAAATAGCCTAGAATAAATATTTAGACATGTTTTTCAAATAAAGTCATTTTTTATTGAATATTGACATGTTTTTAAGATTCCAGTAGTCTTTGCTTTTCAAAAAAAGCCCAACGTTTTTCATTTATATTAGGCCTTCAAACAAAACATGCATTCCCAAAAAAATAAAGTGCATTAAAGTGGATAAACCCACAACAAATGAATTATTGTCCTTTTGGCAAAAGTCTGCTTAGCCACAGTAGATATGCTAATAATGTAAACAGAAGGCTCAAATAAATCTCAATAAGTGTGTGCTTGTAACCTCATACACTTATACAGGTAGCCTACACAACAGGCTAATAATGTAAACAGAGGCCCCACTAAATCTCAATTAAGTGTGTGCTTGTAACCTCATACACTTATACAGGTAGCCTACACAACAGGCTAATAATGTAAACAGAAGGCTCAAGTAAATCTCAATAAGTGTGTGCTTGTAACCTCATACACTTATACAGGTAGCCTACACAACAGGCTAATAATGTAAACAGAGGCCCCACTAAATCTCAATAAGTGTGCGCTTGTAACCTCATACACTTATACAGGTACACAACATATCCCAACGTCACTGCACGTTGGTTGATTGCGTCACCGCGTCAAAAACTTGCGTCACACGCCACTATTCAGCCTTGTTTTTAACTCATTCCACCGAAGGCCGAATGTGGCTTTTTTTGCCATATTCGGCCGAATATATTCGGTTACCGATTAATCGGTGCATCCCTAAGAATAAGAATAAAAAATGACGAGTTTAAAAACTTTACACTACTTTATATTAGAAATGGCAACAACGGAGGATGAATGTCCCATAACAAGAAGATAGAGAAAAATAAGGAGCTTAAAGACTATGGTGTCGACACAGACTACAAATGCGGAAGCGCGCTAATTTTTAGGACTTATGCAGATCCCAAATAGAGATCAGCAGGTACCAGAAGATAAGAAAAGTTGCTTTTCCACCTTCTTCCGCTTATCCGAGGTCGGATCGTGGGGGCAGCAGCCTATGCAGGGGAGCCCAGGCTTTCCTCTCCCCAGCTACTTTGTCCAGCTCTTCCCGGGGGATCCCGAGGCGTTCCCAGGCCAGCCGGGAGACATAGTCTTTCCAACATGTCCTGGGTCTTCCCCGTGGCCTCCTACCGGTTGGACGTGTCCTAAACACCTCCCTAGGGAGGCGTTCGGGTGGCATCCTGACCAGATGCCCGAACCACCTCATCTGGCTCCTCTCCATGTGGAGGAGCAGCGGCTTTACTTTGAGTTCCTCCCGGATGGCAGAGCTTCTCACCCTATCTCTAAGAGAGAGGCTTGCCACCCGGCAGAGGAAACGAATTTCGTACACGGGTCTTGTCCTTTCGGTCATAACCCAAAGCTCATTCCATAGGTGAGGATGGGAACGTAGATCGACCGGTAAATTGAGAGCTTTGCCTTCCGGCTCAGCTCCTTCTTCACCACAACGGATCGATACAATGTCCGCATTACTGAAGACGCCTCATCGATCCGCCTGTCGATCTCACCATCAACTCTTCCCTCACTCGTGAACAAGACTCCTAGGTACTTGAACTTGGCGTTCAACCCTTTTCCGGGCGAGAACCACTTTTCAGACATGTTGAATCGTGCAAATGTAAGTCGGAATAAATAAACCAACCCCATCCCACTCGAGTGGGACACAACAACATTCGAAGAAAAGAAAGCATGTGCTGATGTAATGCCTGGCAGAGTTTCAAACTCCCAAGATGTTTTGCAACTTCAGAATACCGCGTCGGTTCTTTCAGTGGGGTTTTTTTTTTCAGAATCAAAATTGGTGAAAAACATTCACAGTTTCCATCGGAATACTTTTATCCTGTAGGCTTGCGTAGGTATTTTCGGGCTGCTATTTTCAGAAGCATTTGCTCAAACTTGCAGAGTTCCTCTCGCCGAGCTCCCAGCCAGAAGACGACGGGTGGGGGGGGGCGGGGGGGGGATATCACTTCAGAGCTGAAGAGAACAATTAGGCCGTATCAGCAGACTGGAGTGTTGGCAGTCACAGAGCTGTTTGCAATAGCCGGACTTGGCATCCAGCCGCAAGTCTACGGCAGGGGTGCCCACACTTTTTCTGCAGGCGAGCTACTTTTCAATTGACCAACTCGAGGGGATCTACCTCATTTATATATATCATTTATATTTATTTATTTATGAAAGAGACAGTTTTTGTAAACAAGTTAAATGTGTTTAATGATAATACAAGCATGTGTAACACATATAGGTGTCTTTCTTTCACCAAGACAAGAATATAAGTTGGTGTATTACCTGATTCTGATGACTTGCATTGATTGGAATCAGACAGTAATGATGATAACGCCCACATTTTCAAATGGAGGAGAAAAAAAGTTGTCCTTTCTGTACAATACCACATGAAAGTGCTTGGTTTTTGGCATCTAATTCATCCAGCTTCCATACACTTTACAAGAAAAACATTGGCGGCAAATTCCGTAGCTTGCTTGATTGACATTCACGGCACCCGAGGGTCTTGTGAGATGACGCTGGCTGCTGCCAGTTCATTATTATGAAAAAATGACAGAGAGGAAGGCGAGAAACACTTTTTATTTCAACAGACTTTCGCGCCGTCCCTTCCGTCAAAACTCTAAAGGCCGACTGCACATTTCCTATCTTCACAATAAAAGCCCTGCTTCATGCTGCCTGCGCTAACAAAATAAGAGTCTCGGAAAGCTGGCGTGCACAAGTGATGTGCACGCCAGCTTTCTGAGGGATCGCTTGTGCACGCCAGTTTTCCGAGACTCTGTATTTAGTTAGCGCAGGCAGCATGAAGCAGGGCTTTTATTGTGAAGATAGGAAATGTGCAGTCGGCCTTTAGAGTTTTGACGGAAGGTACGGCGCGAGAGTCTGTTGAAATAAAAAGTGTTTCTCGCCTTCCTCTCGGTCATATTTTCATAATAATGATCTTGCAGCAGCCAGCGTCATCTCACAAGACCCTCCGGTACCGTGAATGTCATTTAAGTGACGTCTTGGTGAAGATTGATGATCACTCATTTTTAGGTCTATTTTTTTTAAAAGCCTGGCTGGAGATCGACTGACACACCCCCCGCGGTCGACTGGTAGCTCGCGATCGACGTAATGGGCACCCCTGGTCTACGGCCTCCTCAGACGCCCACGTGTCACAGAGGGCACCGACTTGCCCCCGGCAGCCAACGCTTGCTTTCATCCACATCGCATCTGGGCAATGAATGGAAATGTGAGGAGAATGAAGTGAGCAGAAAAACACTAATAAGGTCGGGAGCGGGAGGGATTGAAGTCTTTAATGAGCGCACTTGTTGCGGCAGGCCAAGAGAATCAGGGTACATCAGGGGCGCTCACACTTTTTCTGCAGACGAGCTACTTTTCAATTGACCAAGTCGAGGAGATCTACCTCATTCCTATTTATAATTTATATTTATTTATTTATGAAAGAGACATTTTTGTTAACAAGTTAATGGTGTTTATTGATAATACAAGCATGTGTAACACATATAGATGTCTTTCTTTCACAAAGACAAGAATATAAGTTGGTGTATTACCTGATTCTGATGACTTGCATTGATTGGAATCAGACAGTGGTGCTGATAACGTCCGTATTTTCAAATGGAGGAGAAAAAAAAAGTCCTCCTTTCTGTCCAATACCACATGAAAGTGGTTGGATTTGGCATCTCATTTGTCCAACTTGCATACTCGTTTTTAAACACTTTGTTATGAGAGTAGCATATGTGTGTGTGGCCCTTTAATGTCTGGCAGCAGTGAGTGTGTGGGCGAGCGAGGAGAGGGAGCGGTCGCTGAGGGCGGGTGAGAAATACATTGGCATCAAACTCCGTAGCTTGCTAGCTGACATACCAATTCGTGTTTTGATACGCTCTAATAAAATATGATCGACGGTATCGAAAGCAGCGCTAAGATCGAGGAGCAGCAACATAGGTGACGTATCAGAGTCCATCGTTAGCAATAGATCATTAGTCAATTTTGCGAGGGCTGTCTCAGTCGAGTGATTTGCCCTGAAACCGGATTGAAAGGTTTCACATAGATTGTTAAACGCTAAGTGTTCATTTAGCTGCTCCGCAACAATTTTTTCGTGGATTTTCGAAATAAAGGGAAGGTGAGACACCGGTCGGTAGTTTACCATGAGGTCAGGATCGAGGTTAGGTATTTTAAGGAGAGGATGAATAACCGCTTTTTTGAATGCTAGGGGGACAGTACCCGAGGAAAGTGATACGTTTATAATATTTAGCACTGATGGACCTGATCATACAAAAAATAAAAAGTGTTTCTCTGCGTCCACCCTGTTAGTGATGTTTTTTCTTAAATATGAGCTCGCAGCAGCCAGCGTCATCTCACAAGATCCTCGGGTGCCGAGAATGTCAAACAACTGACGAAAGTGAAGTCTTGATATGATTTTTATGTCTATTTTTTAATGCCTGGCTTGAGATCGACTGACACACCCTCCGAGATCGACCAGTCGATCGCGATCGACGTAATGGGCACCCCTGGGGTACATCAACACCGAGCGCGGCCCACCTACCGTGCGATGATGGGTGGCCTGTTTTGCTTCAATCCTTTCGCCGTTTAGTCGACATCAAGTCTGTTTCTTTTTCCTCCCTTTTACATTTTGAGTCTGCATGTTGAATCATGGATTTCTGCAAATAGAGGCGTCAAAGGGGATTGAATCATTTTTGATTCGAGCCGTCAAGGACCAGTTGTGGGTTTAGCGAGTCTGACTGATCGCAACTTGTCCTGACAGGCACCTTGCCTAAGCTTCTCCGTGCACCGGGCGAGGTAGATAAAAGAAGCTTGTTTTTTTCCCCATTTGGTGTGTCTTTAATTGAGCACAGATTGAAGAAACATCCCTTGGATTTCTTGATGTTGTTTTATGAACAAGGCACTCCTGGTGCTGATGTTACATAATCTTACAGGCGGGTCAGTTTAAGTTTGTTTATGTTCCTATCCAGAGGTGGGTAGAGGAGCCAAAAACTGTACTCAAGTAACTTTAGAGATGTATTACTCAAGTAAAAGTAAGGAGTAGTCACCCAAATATTTACTTGAGTAAAAGTATGTTGTGAAAAAACTACTCAAGTACTGAGTAACTGATGAGTAACCTGATTACGGCAACAAATAATGCACAAAAACATAGAAATAGCAATGAGCAAATTCAGAGCCAGTAATATCTCTTAAGCAACTAAAACAATAATGTATATTAAATAATAGTACATTAAAATAAAATAAAAAAATGTCACCATAGGCTCAGTAGGCATTGATTGATTGATTGATTGATTGATTGAAACTTGTATTATTAGATTGCACAGTACAGTACATATTCCGTACAATTGACCACTAAATGGGAACACCCCAATAAGTTTTTCAACGTCAATCAATTATTTAATAAATGACCAAGTCGAGGTGATCTACCTCATATATACATACACACATATCATATATATTAATATGTCCAGGGTGTACCCCGCCTTCCGCCCGATTGTAGCTGAGATAGGTCCCAGCGCCCCCCGCGACCTCAAAAGGGAATAAGCGGTAGGAAATGGATGGATATATATATATATATATATATATATATATATATATATAAATATATACAGTATATAATTTATATTTATTTATTTTGACGGTTTTTTTTGATGTGTTAAAGGTGTTTTAATGAATATACATGCATGTTTAACATATAGATTCCTATCTTTCATGAAGACAAGAATATAAGTTGGTGTATTACCTGATTCTGATGACTCGCATTGATTGGAATCAGACAGTATAGTGCTGATAACGTCCACATTTTCAACTGGAGGAGAAAAAAAGTTCCTCTTTTCTGTCTAATACCACATGAAAGTCGTTGGTTTTTGGCATCTTATTTGTCCAGCTTCCATATTGGTTTTTATACACTTTACAAGAAATACATTGGCGGCAAACTCCGTAGCTTGCTAGCTTGTTTGCATTGGCTTTCGAAGGCTCTTTTTTTGTTAGCGCAGGCGCGATGGAGCGGCGCTTTTATTGTGAAGACAGGAACTGTGCGATCAGTCTTTAGGCTTTTGACGGGAAGTACGGTTGAAATAAAAAGTGTCTTTTTCCCTTTACACGTTTGATTGAATGATTGAAACTTTTATTAGTAGATTGTACAATACAGTACATATTCCGTAAAATTGACCACTAAATGGTAACACCTCAATAAGTTTTTCAACTTTTTAAGTCGGATTCGACGTGTGGCGGTCATGTGACCGCCTGGCTCTGTTTGATTGGTCCAACGTCACCAGTGACTGCATTTGATTGGTGAAACCCAGGCATGCGCGGATCCTACTTTGAAAAATCAAAACAAACATTAATAGATCGATAAAAAAAATGTAGCGAGTTACGAGATGAATGTAGATAAATGGAGCGGAGTAAAAGTAGCATTTCTTCTCTATAAATATACTCAAGTAAAAGTATGTTGCATAAAAACTACTCGTAGAAGTACAATTTATCCCAAAAGTTACTCAAGTAGATGTAACGGAGTAAATGTAGCGCGTTACTACCCACCTCTGTTCATATCCAACATTAAAAATACAAACCCTGTTTCCATATGAGTTGGGAAATTGTGTTAGATGTAAATATAAACAGAATTCAACGATTTGCAAATAATTTTCAACCCATATAGGAATGTCATAGCGACATGAAAGAAAAACTCCTATGTAGGTCTGACTTAGACCCAATTTTCATACACTCACTTCTTTCAGCAAAAATCTACAGGAAGTTGGCAAAAACCCCTTCAAAATAAAATTTTAGCAAAAAATCTAATTTTTGCCTCTTTGCGCTGTAATTTGACCCCTTTAAAATGCTTCAAAAGTCACCAAACTTGGCGCACACATAAGGACTGGCGAAAATTGCGATCTAATGAAAAAAACCAAACCCCAAAACCCAAAATTGGGCTCTACCGCTATTTTTGAATAAAACACTGAAAAAACTGCTCCTAGGAAGAAAACACAGACAAAACTGCTTGTAACTTCCGGTAAGAATGTCGGAGAGACATGAAACAAAAACCTCTATTTAGGTCTCGCTTAGACCTACATTTCATGGATTGACAACCCCCAACAAGAATCAACAGGGAAGTTTGCAATCCCCCCTTCAAAACAAAAGTTTTGTAAAAACCGGTCGCCTTTCTTCAAACATTATCTCCTCTGAGTGCGTTTGTTGTTTTGGCTTCAAACTCGCACAGGAGAGGGATTGAACCCTTCTGATTAAAAGTACAGAACAGAGTTTTGATAAGTTCTCAGGTTTTGAATTTACGCGTCTTCAAAGAACCCCTTTGCAAAGTCTCCTAAAAAATGTCATTTTTGCCTCTTTGAGCTGTTATTTGACCCCCTTAAAATGCTTCTGAACTCACCAAACTTGACACACACATCAGGTCTGGCAAAAATTGCGATCTGATGAAAAAACCTAACCTCAAAACTCAAAATTACGCTCTACCGCCCCCCTAGGAATACAACACGGACAAACTGCTCCTAGGAAGAAAACACAGACAAAACTGCTTGCAACTTCCGGTAGGAATGTCAGAGAGACATGAAACAAAAAACACTATGTAGGTCTCACTTAGACCTACATTTGAATAATTAACATACTTTAGCAAAAATCAACAGGAAGTTTGATATTTTCACTTCAATACAACAACTGCATTACTTTCACAATGCTTTAGATTCTCAAAATAGTGGCTCCAAGGCGTCGTCTAACGCTTATCCGGCCGTGGGTCTCGGGGGCAGCAGCCAAAGGCGGACCCGACCAAAGCTGCTTGCAGCTTTAATTATTATTTGAAACTGGATTTTGCATGTCACTAAAGTTATATAAGCCTTGCTTTTTCAATATTTTATGCAAAACTTGTTTGGGTCCTTATTAAAAGGTTAATTTGTTCCATCTTGGCCCGCGGTTTTGTTCCGTTTAAAATTTTGGCCCACTCTGTATTTGAGTTTGACACCCCTGCCTTACTGGATACTGGTCCTAACTAATTAGATGACCATAGTAACTAGTATATTGTGCAAAAGCACAGATTCTGACCATTGAAATACTTTGCATAGTTCAAGACTTACGCTAATGTGAAAAGATCACTGCATATAACGCACAATGGCAGCTACACTTTCCATCTTAAAGATGTAAAAAAAAATGCTTCAGGAATGTCCGGCGGGCCAGATTGAAAAGCTTTTTTTTTTTTGCCTATTGCCAAAGAAAATGAATGTGGAAATGTAAAGCAAAATAAGCTCACCCACTGTGTTGAAAAGTCTTGCATTGCACTAAACCTCCAGTGTCGCACCAGACCATGAATAATAGAAGAGTAGAGTCAGCTGACTGTAAAATGTGCATCTGTCTGACGTTTTAGAGGCAAACGTCTGTGTGTGTGTGAGCTTGTCTTAAGAGTAAAAACGCAGGCAAAACAAGCCGGAGCCCTGACCTCGGTTTCAAAAATGAATGAGCATCTCTGAATTGCTATATTACAGGGGTACCAAACTCAAATACAGAGTGGGCCAAAATTTTAAACGGAACAAAGCCGCGGGCCAAGTTTGAACAAATTAACCTTTTAATAAGGACCCAAACAAGTTTTGCATTAAATATTGAACACGCAAGGCTTATATAACTTAAGTGACATGCAAAATCCAGTATCAAACAATAATTAAAGCTGCAAGCAGCGTTGGTCGGGTCCGCCTTTGGCTGCTGCCGCTGCTACTCAAGCCCTCGTCTAAGTCAGACCAACATAGAGGTTTTAATTTCATGTCCCTACGACATTTCTAACAGAAGTTACATGCAGTTTTGTCTGGGTTTTTTCCTAGGGGGCGCTAGAGCGCAATTTAGATTTTTAGGGTTTGTTTTTTTATTAGATGGCAATTTTCGCCAGTCCTGATGTGTGTGTAAAATTTGAAGAGTTTTAAAGCATGATAAGGGGTTCAAATTACAGATCGGCGTTTCTGGATGTTGTTGATAAATGGCTTTCGCTTTGTATAGTAGAGCTTTAACTTGCACTTTGAAGCATTTTAAAGGGGTCAAATTACAGCTCAAAGAGGCAAAAATGACATTTTTTAGGTAACTTTGCGCAGGGGTTCTTTGAAGGCGCGTAAAATCCAAACCGGAGCAGTAATCAAAACTCTGTTCTATACTTTTATTCAGAAGGGCTCAATCTCTCTCCTGTGCGAGTTTGAAGCCAAAACGACAAACGCGCTCAGAGGAGATAACTTTTGAAAAAAGGTGACGGGTGTTTACAAAACTTTTATTTAACTTCCTGTTGATTTTTGCTGTAGGTCTAAGTGAGACCTACATAGAAGTTTTTGTTTCATGTCTTTCCGGCATTCCTACCGGAAGTTACAACCAGTTTTGTTTGTGTTTTCTTCCTAGAAGCAGTTTTTTCTGTGTTTTATTCAAAAATTGCGCTAGAGCGCAATTTTGAGTTTTTTTTTTTTTTTTCCCCATATGATTGCAATTTGTGCCAAGTTTGGTGAGTTTTGAAGCATTTTAAAGGGGTCAAATTACAGCTCAAAGAGGCAAAAATAGCATTTTTTGCGAAAATTTTGCTTTGAATGAGTTTTTGCTAAATTTCTGTTGATTTTTGCTATAAAACTTTCTAATTGGAAATGTAGGTCTAAGTCAAACCTACATAGCGGTTTTTGTTTCATGTCTCTACGACATTCCTAACGGAAGTTACAAGCACTCTGTTTTTTTTTTCTTTCTAGGGGGCGCTAGAGCGCAATTTTCATTTTTGGGGTTTGGTTACCTAATAAGTTGGGAAGGTTTGCCACACCGACGTGTGTGTCAAATTTGGTGAGTTTTGAAGCATGTTAAGGGGGTCAAATTAGGGTGCGAAGGTGCGGAATAATAAAGAATAAAGAATAAGAATAAAACCTTACAGTTTCAATAGGGTCCTTGGCCCATTGCAAAAGGACTCCACAGGGGTCCTTTTGCAATGGGCCAAGGACCCTAATAATTATAATTAAAACATATCAATGGCATATCAAATAAAATGTAAATAAAAATGTTATGCCTTTTTTTCTATTTGCAATCTTCTGAGATAAATATCCATTTTTTTTCCACAGGCTATTAATACATTTGAAAATAAAATAACAATAACGAACGAACCAAACATTCAAGCCTTGAAGTAGCAAGAAAAAATGCATGAATAAAACGTTAATTATTGGTCAGTTTGCTGGAAGTTTCCCGGAACAGTTAGTGCTGCAAGGGGTTCTAGGTATTTGTCCTGTTGTGTTACGGTGCGGATGTTCACCCGAAATGTGTTTGTCATTCTTGTTTGGTGTGGGTTCACACTGTGGCGCATATTTGTAAAAGTGCTAAAGTTGTTTATACGGCCACCCTCAGTGTGACCTGTGTGGCTGTTGACCAAGTATGCCTTGCATTCACTTGTGCGTGTGTGTAAAAGCCACAAATATTATGTGACACGGACGTGACGACAGGTTGTAGAGAACGCTAAAGGCATTGCCTTAAATGCACGCCCCCAATATAGTTGTCCAGGTGGAAATCGGTAGAAATTCGGGCGAATGGTTGCCCCGGGAGATTTTCGGGAGGGGCACTGAACTTCGGGAGTCTACCGGGAAAATTAGGAGGTTTGGCAAGTATGAGTATTAGCTGTGAATGCGGTGTTACGGCGGCACCGACTCTGTATAACACCGGCGGGCCAGCTCTAATGCTAAATTGAAATTGCCTCAAAGGCCAAATTGTGAAGTGAATTATATTTATATAGCGCTTTTCTCTGGTGACTGAAAGCGCTTTACATAGTGAAACCCAATATCTAAGTTACATTTTAAACCAGTGTGGGTGGCACTGGGAGCAGGTGGGTAAAGTGTCTTGCCCAAGGACACAACGGCAGTGACTAGGATGGCAGAAGCGGGAATCGAACCTGCAACCCTCAAGTTGCTGGCACGGCCACTCTAAATTACCCTGGCCCGCCGGCCAGAGTTTGACACCCTTGCTATTTTAGGAATGAAGAATGTAACCTCCTGCAGATCTCCGCTTTTAGGTTGTTGTTGTGGGGTTTTTTTCCCCTCAAATTACTGTTTGTTTGTTGTTTTTTCCACTGGCAACCAGCCTTATCTCGCAGTCCATTTGGGCAAATCAGCCAAGACCACAACAGCAGAGCACAAAATTGGCAAATTACCAGCCGTGTATTTACACCAAACAGAAATGAGGGGGAAAAAAAGGGAAAATTATTTGTTTGTCTAGAGCAGGGGTCGGGAACCCTTTTGGCTGAGAGAGCCAAGAAGCCAATTATTTTAAAACGTAATTCCGTAAGAGCCATTCAATATTTTTGGTAACACTGAACACAACTAAAAATGTAAATTTTTAGTTTTTTTTGTAATTACATTGTTATTCTGAAGCTAACTGTGGAGAGGGCGTGGCCAGCGGGCCTGCAGCGAAGCGGGGTGTGGCCAGGACCGGCCTCGAAATCAGCGACAGGTGCGTAGAAGGCCCACCTGGGCCTTTTTATCTTATCACCTGTCGCTCTTTTATAAGCAGCAGCCAGGAGGAGAGACGGGGTTGGGGCTGGAGCCAGAGCGCGAGTGACGACGAAAGAGAAAAAGACAATTGCTGCAGAGCTACCGAGAGACTTATTGAAAAACCCTGAAACAGGCTCTCATGTCGGTGCTTTGTGGTCTGAAGAACCCCCAGGAGGGCAAGCCCCACTTTAACCAATAATAAATAAATTACTTTTTACCATTAACGCAACTTCTTGAACATAAAAAAGAATGAGGATGTTTTATATTTTGAACGTTATTTTTAACACTGTGATTACAAGTGGAACAAGCAGCGTTGGTCGGGTCCGCCTTTGGCTGCTGCCGCGGCTACTCAAGCCCTGATCTAAGTCAGACCAACATAGAAGTTTTTATTTCATGTCTCTACGACATTTCTAACAGAAGTTACATGCAGTTTTGTCTGGTTTTTTTCCTAGGGGGCGCTAGAGCGCCATTTACATTTTTAGGGTTTGTTTTTTTATTACATGGCAATTTTTGCCAGTCCTGATGTGTGTGTAAAATTTGGTGAGTTTTGAAGCATGTTAAGGGGGTCAAATTACAGATCGGCGTTTCTGGATGTTGTTGATAAATGGCTTTCGCTTTGCATAGTAGAGCTTTAACTTACACTTTGAAGCATTTTAAGGGGGTCAAATTACAGCTCAGGCAAAAATGACATTTTTTAGGAAACTTTGCGCAGGGGTTCTTTGAAGGCGCGTAAAATCAAAACCGGAGCAGTAATCAAAACTTTGTTGGATAGTTTTAATCAAAAGGGTTCAATCTCTCTCCTGTGCGAGTTTGAAGCCGAAACGACAAACGCACTGAGAGGAGTTTCGATTTGAAAAAGGTGACGGGTGGAATTATTCATTACTTATCGTGTTAAGCTCAGATTTATCCGAGAGCCAGATGCAGTCATCAAAAGAGCCACACCTGGCTCTAGAACCATAGGTTCCCTACCCCTGCTCTAGAGGCAGAAAAATGCTATTGGCTGGCGGTGAGACGGGTCCTAATTTGCTTATTTGTAACAGTCAGCGGTGCGTTTATCTGCCAGACCAGGATGCCTTGGACTACACCGAAATGTGGTTTTGTTCCCAATTAAAACACCAGTCAGTGTTTGTGTTTGTTAGCAAACACCAAACCTGGACGACTGCCACGCTTTCCTTGGCTGCTTTCTCACTTTCAACTCTATTGACAACAATAAGATTTGTCGCTGACATTTATATTTGTCAACAATAGAGTCCACTTGAAAAGACGACTGGACTGGAAGGACAACTGCAAAGCTGTTTACAAGAAGAGCACGAGGAAGCTTAGGTCCTTTAACCCTTGTATTATGTTGAACAAAAAATGACATTGATTATGTTGCGGGTCATTTTGACCCATACTGTGTAAATGCACTCAAAACAGTCAAGAAAACAGGTTAAACCAATAACAACTTTATTTTAGGTTGTATAAACATTTAGAAAAGTGACATACAATACATTTTTAATTCCAATTGTATTATGTTAAGGGTCAATTTGACCCATTTCAGTTTTTGTTTTGATCAAAGTACTGGTTATCCTTTATTTTTCTTGCTGAAATTTGGTGACTTTTCCTCAACTAGGGTCATGAACTGGTGTGTAAAATTTGGACACTTTGATGTGTAGTGGAATGTCTTGCAGAGTTTGTATACAAAGATGATGTTGCGAGTCATTTTGACCCAGGCACTTTAATGTGGGTAAATAGCTGTTCAGATCCAAAAATAAACATGTCTCTTTGATGTACTTTTTACTTTCATGTACATCCATCCATCCTTTTTCTACCGCTTATTCCCTTTTGGGGTCACAGGGGGCGCTGGCGCCTATCTCAGCTACAATCGGGCAGAAGGCGGTTTACACCCTGGACAAGTCGCTACCTCATCGCAGGGCCACTTTCATGTACAATTGTTTGTATTTTGATTATCTCTGAGACCCAGAGCCAGGTGTGTGAAGAGAAGGAACTTTCTGACACTTGTCCTTGTCACTGTTCTCATGTCATCCCTTTGACAAACTCACCAAAAATGAGGACAAGTGTGAGAAAGTTCCCTCTCTTCACACACCTGGCTCTGGGTCTCAGAGGCAATCAAAATACAAACAATTGTACATCAAAGTAAAAAGTACATCAAAGAAACATGTTTATTTTGGATCTGAACAGCTATTTACCCACATTAAAGCGTCTGGGTCAAAATGACCCGCAACATCATCTTTGTCTACAAACTCTGCAAGACATTCCACTACACATCAAAGTGTCCAGATTTTACACACCAGTTCATGACCCTAGATGAGGAAAAGTCACCAAATGTCAGCAAGAAAAAGAAAGGATAACCAGTACTTTGATCAACACAAAAACTGAAATGGATCAAATTGACCCTTAACATAATAGAAGGGTTAATGTGTGCAGCAAGCTTTTGGAGATCTTTTATCAGTCTGTTGTGGCCAGTGCCCTGTACTTTGCAGTGGTTTGTTGGGGCAGCAGCACTAGCACAAGGGACTTAAACCGGATTGACAAACCTGATCCGGAAAGTTCGCCAAACTCGGAGGCGTTTGTGTCAGTGAGGGACAGGAGGACACTGGACATACTGCTGGCCATCATGAATAATCCTGTCCGTCCACTCCACCAGACAGTTATAACAGGCTCCTTCAGCTTTGTTCCCACAGTGTTTCACTCATAGTTGCTTCAATATTTTATTGACGGAGATGTTGACATGCGGAGTTTCAAGCACTCCTCATTCTCTAGCGGGTGACTTTTCAAACGATGCTACATTAGCGTTGCTGCTACTTTTTGTAGCAACGCTTTTGCCGCATAATTGTTCGACATCTTCCCGCTTGAAGCCAAACCACCGCCAGACGATGGACCCCGTGCTCTTTTTCTTGGGAATGAATTATTCCTCCATTTGTTACCAGATTGGCACCTTCTCTCTCTCGTATTACCGCTCGCACGGCACAGTTAGCACCACAGCTAACGTTACCATGTCGCTACCTCACTGCTCCGCGGGAGCGTGTGATGTTGCACACGTGGCGTATATATACTACCACCACCATGCTTGACGGTAGGTATGGTGTTCCTGGGATTAAAAGCCTCACCTTTTCTACTCCAAACATATTGCTGGGTATTGTGGCTCCATTTTTGTTTCATCTGACAAAGATAAGACCTTCGGGAGGAAATATCGGTGGTTTCTGACTGGAAAACAAGAATTAACATGCAAACACAAGCACTCATGTATCTTACTGGGAGACATTTTGTTGTACTGTTTATGTTCATCTAAGTCAGGGGTGTCCAAAGTGCAGCCCGGTGGCCATTTGTGGCCCGCAGCTAATCGTTTACCGGCCCGCCACACATTCTGCAAAAATTGCAAAATTGATAGTATTACAAAAATTAAAAAAAAAAAACATTTGCAAAAAGTGGAATGAGGTGAAATCTAATGAGAAAAAGTGGCAATGTTGACACAAAGCTGCCTTGCAGGCAGTTTTTTTTTTCCTTTTGTCTTTATTTTCTTTTTTTTTACATTGCTCAAAAAAAAAAGGCCAAAAGAATCTGTTATATTGAATTATTACTTAAAAATTATGACTTTAAAATGTTTTATGTGGAAAAAATGTTGCATATGTTGTGTGGTTGCCATATAAAAACTTCAAAGTTTTGACAAAAGAGCATAAAACAAACAAAATAATAGTTCAAACTTAAAATCGACAGAAGTTGATCTTGAAATTTAAGTGTTAAAAGTAAAAAAACTAATGAAAATGTATCACTTTATGAGTGGGGGACCTTTCGGGTCTCAAATATATTTAGTAGGATTTTATTTAACTTTTCATTGTGATTACACAAAAATATTAAATAATTAAAATCAATGGTGTCCTGCATTATTGATCTTTGAGGGCTTTAATTGCTAAATAAAGGAACTCTCCTGAAGGAATCAATAAAGTACTATCTATCTATCTATCTATCTATCTATCTATCTATCTAAATACTGCATATTTCAGTTTTACTATAACAATCCAAGTTGTCTTTTGACAAAAAAGGCATAAAACCTTATTTGTTGTACTCTATATCAACCTCAAGTTTATATAGAGATTTACTGTAAGCATTAAATAAAAAATAATAATAATAATTTGACTTATTTTTAACATTTTAGTAACTGAGACCCTCTCTGCTCCCCAGGAGCCCTAAGGATTAAATTTTTCCGTGTACGGCCCTCTGTGGAAAAAGTTTGGACACCCCTGATTGAAGTGATGAATACCAGAGAGAATGTTTTTTTTTTTTTTTTAACAAATGTTCTGTTTTTATCCATTAAAAAAAATGAATTGGCAGAAAAAAGGAAGGGGATGAAGAGTGAGTGAGCG
>NC_084627.1:47706248-47716248 GCF_033978795.1 Nerophis ophidion | reverse complement strand
GGTCATGGTTTGAAAATGAAAAATACCCTCTGTGGAAAAAGTTTGGACACCCCTGATCTAGACACAAAAGGTTGTTTGTGGATCTGCAACATGTTGTCAAACTTGAGTCTAAATGCACATAATATTATCTCTTTCCTCCCAACAGACTCTTCAGGCCACCTGAGCTCTTCACCCCTGGGCTCTCCTACCTCCCACCGAGGAATGCACCCATCTTTGCTCAGTCCGACGAGCATGGGGCCCTCGGGGTCTCTCCACTCTCCCATCAGCACCCTGAGCTCGCCCATGAACGGCCTGACCTCGCCCTTCTCTGTCATCAGCTCGCCCATGGGGCCCCACTCCATGACCTCGCCCGGCATGGGCTACGGCCCCAGCGTCAGCCCCCAGGTAAGAACAGTAACAGAGACTTGCTTACCCGCACACCAGGATGTGTGCCAGAGACTTGAGGTAATGAAGAGAACTGCATTGAGGACTAGATCTGGGTACAGAACCCAAAACCAGTGAAGTTGGCTCCTTGTGTAAATGGTAAATGAAAACAGAATACAAAAATCCTTTTCAACTGATATTCAATTAAATAGACTGCCAAGACGAGATATTTAATGTTTGAACTGATTTTTTGTGCAAATAATCATTAATTTAGAATTTAATGGCAGCAAAAAAGTTGTCACAGGGGCATTTTTACCACTGTGTTACATGGCCTTTCCTTTTAACAACACTCAGTAAACGTTTGGGACTCCAGACCTGTCTTTTAGTATGAAACCACGCTGTTTTAACACGTGCAGAATGTGGCTTGGTATGGTCTTGCTGAAATAAGCAGGGGCGTCCATGCAAAAGACTGTGCTTGGATGGCAACATATGTACCTTTCAGCATTAATGGTGCCTTCACAGATGTGTAAGTTACCCATGCCTTGGGCACTAACACACCCCCATACCATCACAGATGCTGGCTTTTCAACTTTGCACCTATAACAGTCCGGATGGTTCTTTTCCTCTTTGGTCCCGGAGGACACGCCATCCAGAGTTTCCGAAAATAATTTGAAATGTGGACTCGTCAGACCACAGAACACTTTTCCACTTTGCATCAGTCCATCTTAGATGAGCTCAGGCCCAGCGAAGCCGGCGGCGTTCGTGGGTGTTGTTGATAAATGGCTTTCACTTTGCATAATACAGTTTGAACTTGCATTTACAGATGTAGCAACAAACTGTTTTTCGAAGTGTTCCTGAGCTCGTGTGATGATATCCTTTACACACTGATGTCCGTTTTTTGACGCAGTACCGCCTGAGGGATCGCAGGTCACAAGCATTTCCACTTATGTGCAGTGATTTCTCCAGATTCTCTGAACTTTTTGATGATATTATGGACTGTAGATGGTGATATCCCTTAATTCTTTGCAATAGCTGGTTGAGAAATGTTCTTAAACTGTTGGACAATTCGCTCACACATTTGTTTCCAAAGTGGTGACCCTCGCCCCATCCTTGTCTGTGAATGACTGAGCATTTCATAGTAGCTGCTCTTGTACCCAAATCATGGCACCCACCTGTTCCTAATTAGCCTGTTCCAAATAAGTATTTGATGAGCATTCCTCAACTTTCTCAGTCTTTTTTGCCACTTGTGCCAGCTTTTTTTGGAATATGTTGCAGGCATCAAATTCCAAATGAGCTAATATTTGCAAAAGATAACAAAGTTTTCCAGTTTGAAGGTCAAATATCTTGTCTTTGAAGTATTTTCAATTGCATCAAATTCCAAATGAGCTAATATTTGCAAAAGATAACAAAGTTTTCCAATTTGAAGGTCAAATATCTTGTCTTTGAAGTCTATTCAATTGCATCAAATTCCAAATGAGCTAATATTTGCAAAAGATGACAAAGTTTTCCAGTTTGAACGTTAAATATCTTGTCTTTGAAGTCTTTTCAATTGCATCAAATTCCAAATGAGCTAATATTTGCAAAAAATAACAAAGTTTTCCAGTTTGAACGTTAAATATCTTGTCTTTGAAGTATTTTCAATTGCATCAAATTCCAAATGAGCTAATATTTGCAAAAGATGACAAAGTTTTCCAGTTTGAACGTTAAATATCTTGTCTTTGAAGTCTTTTCAATTGCATCAAATTCCAAATGAGCTAATATTTGCAAAAAATAACAAAGTTTTCCAGTTTGAAGGTCAAATATCTTGTCTTTGAAGTCTATTCAATTGCATCAAATTCCAAATGAGGTAATATTTGCAAAATATGACAAAGTTTTCCAGTTTGAAGTTCAAATATCTTGTCTTTGAAGTCTATTCAATTGCATCAAATTCCAAATGAGCTAATATTTGCAAAAGATAACAACGTTTTCCAGTTTGAAGGTCAAATATCTTTTCTTTGAAGTCTTTTCAATTGCATCAAATTCCAAATGAGTTAATATTTGCAAAAAATAACAAAGTTTTCAATTTTGAAGGTCAAATATCTTTTCTTTGAAGTCTTTTCAATTGCATCAAATTCCAAATGAGCTAATATTTGCAAAAGATAAAGTTTTCCAGTTTGAAGGTCAAATATCTTGTCTTTGAAGTCTATTCAATTGCATCAAATTCCAAATGAGCTAATATTTGCAAAAGATGACAAAGTTTTCCAGTTTGAACGTTAAATATCTTGTCTTTGAAGTCTTTTCAATTGCATCGAATTCCAAATGAGCTAATATTTGCAAAAGATAACAAAGTTTTCCAGTTTGAAGGTCAAATATCTTTTCTTTGAAGTATTTTCAATTGCATCAAATTCCAAATGAGTTAATATTTGCAAAAAAATAACAAAAGTTTTCCAGTTTGAAGGTCAAATATCTTGTCTTTGAAGTCTTTTCAATTGCATCAAATTCCAAATGAGCTAATATTTGCAAAAGATAACAAAGTTTTCCAGTTTGAAGGTCAAATATCTTGTCTTTGAAGTTAATTCAATTGCATCAAATTCCAAATGAGCTAATATTTGCAAAAGATGACAAAGTTTTCCAGTTTTAACGTTAAATATCTTGTCTTTGAAGTCTTTTCAATCGCATCAAATTCCAAATGAGCTAATATTTGCAAAAAATAAAGTTTTCCAGTTTGAAGGTCAAATATCTTGTCTTTGAAGTCTATTCAATTGCATCAAATTCCAAATGAGCTAATATTTGCAAAAGATAACAACGTTTTCCAGTTTGAAGGTCAACTATCTTGTCTTTGAAGTCTATTCAATTGAATATAAGTTGAAAAGGATTTGCAAATCATTGTATTCTTTTTTTATTTACCATCGACACAACGTGCCAACTTCACTGGTTTTGGGTGTTGTAAAAAGATGGAATAAATGCAGCGTGATACGAAAACAGTTTTTTAAAGGGGAACATTATCACAATTTCAAAAGGGTTAAAAACAATAAAAATCAGTTCCCAGTGGCTTGTTGTATTTTTTGAATTTTTTTTCAAAATTTTACCGGTCTCGGAATATCCCTAAATAAAGCTTTAAAGTGCCTTATTTTCGCTCTCTGCGAAGACACTGGCCATTTCCCTGTGACGTCACACAGTGCTGCCAATGTAAACAAACAATGGGAATACCACAGCAAGATATAGTGACATTAGCTCGGATTCAAACTCGGATTTCAGCGACTTAAGCTATTCAACAGATTACGCATGTATTGAAACAGATGGTTGGAGTATGAAAATATTGAAGAAGAAACTGAAGCTATTGACGCTATTCATAGCCATAGCATGGCCGAATAGCTGCGTTAGCATCGCTGGTAAAATGTGCGGACCAAACGATCAGGACTTTCGCATCTTGTGACACTGGAGCAACTTAAATCTGTCGATTGGTAAGTGTTTGTTTCGCATTAAATGTGGGTGGAAGGAAACGTAATATAGTTGCAAATGCATCTGCAGGTTCTCCATACATCTCTGTGCCATGTCTGCTTTAGCACCGCCGGTAAATAGCATGTTAGCATCGATTAGCGTAGCATGTTAGCATCGATTAGCTGGCAGTCAACATCAACAAAACTCACCTTTGTGATTTCGTTGACTATCGTTGCAAATGCATCTGCAGGTTATCCATACATCTCTGTGCCATGTCTGCCTTAGCATCGCCGGTAAAATGTGGAGACACTCTGGCACATTCAATGGGGGTCTAGCGGCAGATTTCTTACCAGTGGTGCAACTTGAATCCCTCCCTGTTAGTGTTGTTACACCCTCCGACAACACACCGACGAGGCGTGATGTCTCCAAGGTTCCAAAAAATAGTCAAAAAAACGGAAAATAACAGACCTGAGACCCGGTGTTTGTAATGTGTTGAAAATGGTGGGTGTGTTACCTCGGCGACATCACGTTCTGACGTCATCACTTCCAGCGCGATAAACAGAAAGGCGTTTAATTCGCCAAAAGTCACCCATTTAGAGTTCGGAAATCGGTTAAAAAAATAGATGGTCTTTTTTCTGCACCATCAAGGTATATATTGACGCTTACATAGGTCTGGTGATAATTTTCCCCTTTAAATAGCATGAAATTCGCCTCCGCTTGGGATGGTTTCCTGCTGGCTCCGCTGTGAACGGGACTCTCGCTGCCGTGTTGGATCCGCTTTGGACTGGACTCTTGCGACTGTGTTGGATCCATTATGGATTGAACTTTCACAGTATCATGTTGGACCCGCTCGACATCCATTGCTTTCCTCCTCTCCAAGGTTCTCATAGTCATCATTGTCACCGACGTCCCACTGGGTGTGAGTTTTCCTTGCCCTTATGTGGGCCTACCGAGGATGTCGTAGTGGTTTGTGTTGTGGTTTGTGCAGCCCTTTGAGACACTAGTGATTTAGGGCTATATAAGTAAACATTGATTGATTGATTGAAATCCCAGCGCTCCGGTCCATCAGTTGCTGATCAGCCAACCTGACTCATGGATGATGGGTATGAAAACACGATTGGAGCAGCCCCGAGTATTTACTGTCAACCTCACAAAGATTTATTTTTCCCTCCTAAATATGCAAATGTATACATTAAAAAGCGCAGCCCCCCTATTAAGTTATCACGTCTTCTAAATTGCATCCAGGCGTGTCAGAAGTGCAAATTGCGCAGGCAGACTGTGACACCAACACAATTCTCCTAAGCCCGGCCCCAGCAGACAGACACAAGCTCCGCCGTGACCCCGTGCCGCAGTTAATCAAGGCCCATTCAACTTGGATTCTATAGTATTTTCAGCTCTGTCACTCTTCTTCTTTTATCAGAGTTCAACTCCATTTGTCTCTGTCTCCCAACACATCTTTACCCACTTCTCCAGCCCTTCAATCATATCCTCTCTGTGGTCATCCCTTTTCTGGCTCTCGTTTGCATCATTTTCCTGTCATTTCTGTTCATCAATGTGCCTTCCCGGTTTCTTTGGAATTTAAAAAAAAGAAAAAAAAAGCACACACCAGCACACACATATAATTAAGACATCAAAGTCTGCAGTGGCCCAGTTTTCCGCCTTGAGCCATATCTAAAATTGAAATGCTGTCACTGCCTCTTTTTTTTGTGTGTGTGGTTACTAACAATTGCGCAACGTGAAACTATTTGGATGGACTATACGCACAATAGAATGGCTTATCTCGACTAAAACTAGTCCACATGGGACTGAATTAAGTCTGGATTAGGGTTAATTGTACAAGGCGACCACAGTATTGCATTGCTATATAAATACAATTGAAGAATAAATCTGTTTGATCCGGGCTTTAACGTGCCATTTTCCTCAATTGGCAGTAGTACATTTGGAAATAGTCCAACGCATGTATGTAGAAGAAGATAAACATTAAAATATAGGTCTAACTGAGACCTACATAGAGGTTTTTGTTTCATGTTTCTACGACATTGCTACTGGAAGTCACAGACAGTTTTGTCTGTTTTCTTCCTAAGGAACGCTAGAGCGCATTTTTTAGTTATCTCGACTAAAACTAGTCCACATGGGACTGAATTAAGTCTGAATTAGGGTTAATTGTACAAGGCGACCACAGTATTGCATTGCTATATAAATACAATTGAAGAATAAATCTGTTTGATCCGGGCTTTAACGTGCCATTTTCCTCAATTGGCAGTAGAACATTTGAAAATAGTCCAACGCATGTATGTAGAAGAATATAAACATTAAAATATAGGTCTAACTGAGACCTACATAGAGGTTTTTTGTTTCATGTTTCTACGACATTGATACTGGAAGTCTCAGACAGTTTTGTCTGTGTTTTCTTCCTAGGGAACGCTACAGCGCATTTTTGAGTTTTAGGGTTTGTTTTTTTTGATTAGATCAAAATTTTCGCCAGTCCTGGTTTGGTGAGTTTTGAAGCATGTTAAGGGGGTCGAATTACAGCTCAAAGAGGCGGCGGAATAATAATAAAGAATAATAATAATAATAATAATAAAACCTTAGAAATTCAATAGGGTCCTCTGTCCCAAAGGGACATCGGTCCCTAAATATACTGAATACTAGGTCTGCACACTACACAAAACCCAAAACCAGTAAACTAGGCACGTTGTGTAAATGGTCAATAAAAAACAGAATACAATGATTTGCCAATCCTTTTCAACCGATATTTAATTTAATAGACTGCAAAGACAAGATACTTAACGTTCGAACTGATAAACTTTGTTACTTTTTGCAAAAATCAGCAAAAAAAGTCCAAATTGTCTTTTCCTCTTTTGTCCGGAGGAAAAAGAACCATCCAGATTTCACCGTCTACGGTCCGTAATAGCATCAAAAGGTTCAGAGAATCTGGAAAAATGACTGCACACAAGCAATATTACGGACCTTCGATCCCTCAGGCGGTACTGCATCAAAAAGCGACATTGGTGTGTAAAGGATATCACCACATGGGCTCGGGAACACTTCAGAAAACCACTGTCAGTAACTACAGTTGGTTGCTACATCGGTAAGTGCAAGTTAAAATTATGCTAGGCAAAGCAAAAGCCATTTATCAACAACACCCTGGAGCGACGCTGGGCCCAAGCTCATTTAAGATGGACTGATGCAAAGCGGAAAAGTGTTCTCTGGTCTGACGAGGCCACATTTAAAATTTTCTGTGGAAACTCTGGACGTATGCTTTTATTATGATGCAGAAAAAATTTAAATGTGGACTCGTAAGACCACAGAACACTTTTCCACTTTGCATCAGTCCATCTTAGATGAGCTCAGGCCCAGCGAAGCCGGCGGCGTTTCTCAGTCAAACATCAAAAGGTTCAGAGAATCTGGAGAAATCACTGCACGTAAGCGATGATATTACGGACCTTCTATCCCTCAGGCGGTACTGCATTAAAAGGGGACTTCGGTGTGCAAAGGATATCACCACATGGGCTAAGGGACACTTCAGAAAACCACTGTCAATAACTACTGTTGGTCGGTACATCTGTAAGTGCAAGTTAAAGCTCTACTATGCAAAGCAAAACCCATTTATCAACAACATCCAGAAACGCCGCCGGCTTCTCTGGGCTGGAGATAATCTAGGATGGACTGATGCAAAGTGGAAAAGTGTTCTGTGGTCTGACGAGTCCACATTTCAAAAGTTCTGTGGAACCTCTGGACGTATGCCATTTTTATAATGCGGAAAAAAATTTGAAATGTGGACTGGTCAGACCACAGAACACTTTTACACTTTGCATCAGTCCATCTTTGATGAGCTCAGGCCCAGCGAAGCTGGCGGCGTTTCTGGATCAAACATCAAAAGGTTCAGAGAATCTGGAGAAATCACTGCACGTAAGCGATGGTATTACGGACCTTTAATCCCTCAGGCGGTACTGCGTCAAAAGGCGACATCGGTGTGTAAAGGATATCACCACATGGGCTCAGGGTCACTTCAGAAAACGACTGTCAATAACTACTGTTGGTCGCTACATCTGTAAGTGCAAGTTAAAGCTCTACTATGCAAAGCAAAACCCGTTCATCAACAACATCCAGAAACGCCGCCGGCTTCTCTGGGCCTGAGATAATCTAAGATGGACTGATGCAAAGTGGAAAAGTGTTTTGTGATCTGACGGGTCCACATTTCAAAATTTCTGTGGAACCTCTGGACGAATGCCATTATTATTATGCGGAAAAAAATTTAAATGTGGACTCGTAAGACCACAGAACACTTTTACACTTTGCATCAGTTCATCTTAGATGAGTTCAGGCCCAGCGAAGCTGGCGGCGTTTCTGGTTCAAACATCAAAAGGTTCAGAGAATCTGGAGAAATCACTGCACGTAAGCGATGGTATTACGGACCTTTAATCCCTCAGGCGGTACTGCGTCAAAAGGCGACATCGGTGTGTAAAGGATATCACCACATGGGCTCAGGGACACTTCAGAAAACCACTGTCAATAACTACTGGTGGTCGCTACATCTGTAAGTGCAAGTTAAAGCTCTACAATGCAAAGCAAAACCCATTTATCAACAACATCCAGAAACGCAGCCGGCTTCTCTGGGCCTGAGATCATCTAAGATGGACTGATGCAAAGTGGAAAAGTGTTCTGTGGTCTGACGAGTCCACATTTCAAAATTTCTGTGGAACCTCTGGACGTATGCTATTATTATAATGCAGAAAAAAATTTGAAATGTGGACTCGTCAGACCACAGAACACTTTTCCACTTTGCATCAGTCCATCTTTGATGAGCTCAGGCCCAGCGAAGCCGGCGGCGTTTCTGGGTCAAACATCAAAAGGTTCAGAGAATCTGGAGAAATCGCTGCAGGTAAGCGATGATATTACGGACCTTCTATCCCTCAGGCGGTACTGCACCAGGGGACATCGGTGTGTAAAGGATATCACCACATGGGCTCAGGGACACTTCAGAAAACCACTGTCAATAACTACTGTTGGTCCCTACATCTGTAAGTGCAAGTTAAAGCTCTACTATGCAAAGCAAAACCCATTTATCAACAACATCCAGAAACGCCGCCGGCTTCTCTGGGCCTGAGATAATCTAAGATGGACTGATCCAAAGTGGAAAAGTGTTCTGTGGTCTGACGAGTCCACATTTCAAAATTTCTGTGGAACCTCTGGACGTATGCCATTATTATAACGCAGAAATTTTTTTGAAATGTGGACTCGTCAGACCACAGAAAACTTTTACACGGCGGCGTTTCTGGATCAAACATCAAAAGGTTCAGAGAATCTGGAGAAATCACTGCACGTAAGCGATGGTATTACGGACCTTTTATCCCTCAGGCGGTACTGCGTCAAAAGGGGACATCGGTGTGTAAAGGATATCACCACATGGGCTCAGGGACACTTCAGAAAACCACTGTCCGTAACTACAGTCGGTCGCTACATGTGTTATGTAGACCACAAGATAGTGTTTTCAATTTAGAAAAAAAATAATAATATGACCCCTTTAATGTGCTTTATAATCCGGCGCGCCCTATGGTCCGGTAAACACGGTGCTTTATCATTGTGGATTTTAAAAAATTAAAGACGTCCGATGACATTTAAAAAGAGCCGTACAGTAAATGAAATGTAATGAGCTTTAACTAACCGTCCTCTCCTGCAAAGACGGGCAGTAATGACAACATGATGAAAGCAGGGGAAAGAGTCCATTATGACTACAGTCCCCTGTTGTCTCGAAGCCTAAACCACATGTTGGGAGAAGGAGACGCTGTCTTTTATCATCGGCCAGCTCTTACATCATCCAGCCAGTTTGTCCCTCTCGGGTTCGCGGGGGGGTGCTGGAGCCTATCCCAGCTGCACCTGGGCGCAAGGCGGGGTACACCCTGGACAAGTGTCCACCTCATGGCAGGGCCAACGCAGATAGACAACATTCACATAATGCAAATAAAAGTCTTACAAAACCCAAAACCAGTGAAGTTCTGCGTGTAGGCGCCTCTCGCTTGGAACAAAAATGTACAATTTGTGTGTCTCACTGTTGTAACATCTGGCTTGGCATTGTCTTGCTGAAATAAGCAGGGGCGTCCATGAAAAAGACGTTGCTTGGATGACAACATATGTTGCTCCAAAACCTGTATGGACCTTTCACCATTAATGGTACCTTCACAGGTGTGTAAGTTACCCAGGCCTTGGGCACTAA
>NC_084627.1:47651248-47698748 GCF_033978795.1 Nerophis ophidion | reverse complement strand
TGGGAACGTAGATCGACCGGTAAATTGAGAGCTTTGCCTTCCGGCTCAGCTCCTTCTTCACCACAACGGATCGGTACAACGTCCGCATTACTGAAGACGCCGCACCGATCCGCCTGTTGATCTCACCATCCACTCTTCCCTCACTCGTGAACAAGACTCCTAGGTACTTGAACTCCTCCACTTGGGGCAGGGTCTCCTCCCCAACCCGGAGATGGCATTCCACCCTTTTCCGGGCGAGAACCATGGACTCGGACTTGGAGGCGCTTCACACTCGGCTGCGAACCGATCCAGTGAGAGCTGAAGATCCCGGCCAGATGAAGCCATCAGGACCACATCATCTGCAAAAAGCAGAGACCTAATCCTGCGGTCACCAAACCGGAACCCCTCAACGCCTTGACTGCGCCTAGAAATTCTGTCCATAAAAGTTATGAACAGAATCGGTGACAAAGGACAGCCTTGGCGGAGTCCAACCCTCACTGGAAATGTGTCCGACTTACTGCCGGCAATGCGGACCAAGTTCTGACACTGATCATACAGGCAGCAGACCGCCACAATAAGACAGTCCGATACCCCATACTCTCTGAGCACTCCCCACAGGACTTCCCGAGGGACACAAATCAAGTCAAATGTTCAGTTAGAAATTTAGAATAAAAGTTAATGTTTTGTGTCAGTTGAAAATGAATAAATTTACTGAAACTTATGACATCTCAGCTTGACTGCTCTGACTCAAAAAGACCTCAATGACCTTTTATCCGAACAAATAATATTACCAATGAATGCATTGTGAATACATATTGTAAAATGTATTCCCGTGAGACCCATATAATATTTTTTAACAGTGAATACAGCTAAATCCATTCATTTGTAAATAAGACCAACATTTTTGGAGTACAATAAGTCTCATTCTTTTTAACAGCATTGTTATTCTGAAGCTAACCAATAATAAATACAATACTTCTTACCAATAATGCGACCTTCCTGTACCCCGAAAGACAGCTGGGATTGGCTGAGCCACACAAAACCTCGAACAGGTGCATTATTCATTACTTATCCCGTTAAGAAATGTCAGCTAAGATTTATCTGAGAGCCAGATGCAGTCATCAAAAGAGCCATATCTGGCTCTAGAGCCATAGGTTCCCTACCCCTGATCCAGGGCGACGTATATATATTTTTTTCCTTCTTTATTATGCATTTTCGGCCGGTGCGACGTATACTCCGCAGCAATTTATAATCCGAAAATTACGGTAAGTGCGCCTTATAGTCTGTAAATCAGCTAAACTGTTAATTTTTTTGTTGTCAAAAGTGTATTTTAAATGTTTCCACACTTAATTGAAATGTTTCGAGTGTGACTTTGAATTTGCAGTCGTGTTCCTAAACCGTGTCGGGAAGCGTGTGTTGTGCAAACAGGTGTCTCACAGACCTAGAACCGTGTAATCGATCCCAAAGGTTGTCTTAATGTGAACATCCTACCCTAAAGGCCGTAATAGAGCGAGCCAATTAACACCCTCTCGTGTGAAACCCCATCCTCCATTTCTGCAGATTTGTGTCCAGTTAAAGACTTAAAACACACACATTAGGGATATGAAGAAAGTTCTTCGTCATTGTATTGCTACTTTACTGGATAGCAAAGGTATGTTTGCTTTCAGAGGGGAGTTATCTTCCTGTGGTGTGAAGGGTGAAAGGTGACACAAGGTTATCGTCGTGACCTTACCGCTGTCCTCGCCTCTGTGAAGGCAGCTGGTTAGGTGTGGACGTCCGTCAACAAGAGTATCACGAGATCCTGTCCGCTCACTCTGCTTCGCTCTTAGAATTCTTCCTCACATGACACGGTTTCTTTGCTCTCAACAGCTCGTGGATGGAAACAGGAGACTAGAACAGTTAAGTTAAAGTTAAACTACCAATGATTGTCACACACACACTAGGTGTGGTGAAATGACTCTCTGCATTTGACCCTTCATCACCACCTGGGAGGTGAGGGGAGCAGTGGGCAGCAGTGGTGGCCGCGCCCGGGAATCATTTTTTGGTGATTTGACCCCCAATTCCAACCCTTGATGCTGAGTGCCAAGCAGGTCCCTTGTTCGTCTAAACTACATTTGTGAGGGACGAGACAATAGTTGACCACAGGGCTTTTGTTGCATTTGACCCATCACCCTTGATCACCCCCTGGGAGGTGAGGGGATCAGTGGGCAGCAGCAGTGGCCGCGTCTGGGATTCATTTTTTGGTGATTTAACCCCCAATTTCAACCCTTGATGCTGAGTGCCAAGCAGGTCCCTTGTTCGTCTTAACTACATTTGTGAGGGACGAGACAATAGTTGACCACAGGGCTTTTGTTGCATTTGACCCATCACCCTTGATCACCCCCTGGGAGGTGAGGGGAGCAGTGGGCAGCAGCGGTGGCTACGCCCGGGAATACTTTTTGGTGACTTAACTCCCAATTTCAACCCTTGATGCTGAGTGCCAAGCAGGTCCCTTGTTCGTCTTAACTACATTTGTGAGGGACGAGACAATAGTTGACCACAGGGCTTTTGTTGTATTCGACCCATCACCCTTGATCACCCCCTGGGAGGTGAGGGAAGCAGTGAGCAGCAACAGTGGCCACGCCAGGGAATCATTTTTGGTGACTTAACCCCCAATTCCAACCCTTGATGCTGAGTGCCAAGCAGGTCCCTTGTTCGTCTTAACTACATTTGTGATGGACGAGACAATAGTTGACCACAGGGCTTTTGTTCAATTTGACCCATCCCCCCTTGATGGCTGGTGAGGGGAGCAGTGGGCAGCAGTGGTGGCCACGCCCGGGAATAATTTGTGGGTGATTCAACCCCCAATTCCAACCCTTGATTCTGAGTGCCAAGCATGTCCCTTGTTCGTCTTAACTACATTTGTGAGGGACGAGACAATAGTTGACCACAGGGCTTTTGTTGCATTTGACCCATCACCCTTGATCACCCCCTGGGAGGTGAGGGGAGCATTGGGCAGCAGCGGTGGCCGCGCCCGGGAGTAATTTTTTGGTGATTTAACCCCCAATTCCAACCCTTGATGCTGAGTGCCAAGCAGGTCCCTTGTTCGTCTTAACTACATTTGTGAGGGACGAGACAATAGTTGACATCAGGGCTTTTGTTGCATTTGATCCATCACCCTTGATCACCCCCTGGGAGGTGAGGGGAGCAGTGGGCAGTAGTGGTGGCCGCACCCGGGATTCATTTTTTGGTGATTTAACCCCCAAATTCAACCCTTGATGCTGAGTGCCAAGCAGGTCCTTTGTTCGTCTTAACTACATTTGTGAGGGACGAGACAATAGTTGACCACAGGGCTTTTGTTCAATTTGACGGGTGGTGAGGGGAGCAGTGGACAGCAGCGGTGGCCACGCCTGGGATTCATTTTTTGGTGATTTAACCCCCCAATTTCAACCCTTGATGCTGAGTGCCAAGCAGGTCCCTTGTTCGTCTTAACTACATTGGTGAGGGACGAGACAATAGTTGACCACAGGGAATTTTTTGCGATTCTGGTTTGAAGCTGAAATTTCCGAATTCCGAGTCGGAAGTTTCAACTGAAAAGTCTCCGAAGGTCGAGTTTTCTTCATTGACAGTCCGTGTGTCATCACTGTTCTGAGTGTAAACAATAATAAGAGATTCTGTTATATCCATAGTTAGCACTGACTTGTTTTTGTCTCACTCAATCAACCGTATATACGATAAAGCGTATTTTCCCGACTATAAAGAGGACTTAACTTCATTTTTTTACAGAATAATTCTGGTTTTGCTTACCGACCTCGAAGCAATTTTATTTGGTACATGGTGTAATAATAAGTGTGACCATTGGATGGCAGTCAGACATAAGAGATCTGTGTAGACTGCAATATGATGGCAATTTAACTCAAGTAAACAACACCAAGGTTGTATATGTTCCATTGAAAATATAGAACATTACACACAGCGCTCAAAAATCAATCAAAAATGTTTTAGTATGATTTTGGTAAGCTATGAAGCCACACCGCTTGATGGATTGTCGGCACATTAAACATAAGAGTATTATTATGGTGTGTGTATAAGGTAAGACATATTATCTGGCATTTTTGTTTCACAATATTATGCAAAACAAACTTTTTTTACCCTCTGGTGCCTGCTGATCTGTATTTGGAATCTGCTTAAATCCTGAAAATAGTAGTCCGACATCGTGGCCAGTTCTCAAATCCCTTCACTGGCTTCCTGTTCCACTCAGGGTTGAACTAACCCACCAGTGCCTCCATGGAAATGCCCCCCTCTACTTTAAAAAACTGCTCATCCCCAAATCCTCCACTTGACATCTCCGCTCCAGACAGACTAACCTCCCCCAACCTCCGAGGACAAAGCTACGAACAATGGGGAGACCGGGCTTTCTGCTCCGCTCCTCCCAGTCTATGGAACACTTTCCCTGACCTCCTGAGGGCACCACAGACTGTGAATGCTTTTTAAAAAGGCTTAAAAACCCTTCTTTTTAAAAAAGCCTTTTACTCGATATATGCATTTTTAAGTATGACCAACATTTGTAGAGTATAATAAGTCTCATTCTTTTTAACAACATTGTTATTATAAAAGTTAACCAATAATACATATAATACTTCTTACCATTAATGCGACATCTTGAACAGGTGCGGTAGAAAATGGATGGTTGGATTAAAATGCATGAGAATGTTTTATAGTTTGAACATTATTTTTGAAACTGTGATTACCAGCGGAATTATTATCTACTTATCGTGTTAAGCAATGTCAGCTAATATTTATCTGAGAGCCATATGCAGTCATCTGGCTCTAGAGCCATAGGTTCCCTACCCCAGGTTTAAGCATTAGACACCTTTTTACCTGCACTCTGCCTCCCGCTGTTTCCCACATCTACAAAGCAATTAGCTACCGACTGCCACCTAATGATATGGAAGAGTATTACACGGTTACTCGGCATAGCTCGGTTGGTAGAGTGGCCGTGCTAGCAACCTGAGGGTTCCAGGTTCGATTCCCGCTTCTGCCATCCTAGTCACTGCCGTTGTGTCCTTGGGCAAGACACTTTACCCACCTGACCCCAGTGCCACCCACACTGGTTTAAATGTAACTTAGATATTGGGTATCACTTTTGTAAAGTGCTTTGAGTCACTAGAGAAAAGCGCTATATACATATAACTATCTGAGAGCCAGATGCAGTCATCAAAAGAGCCACATCTGGCTCTAGAGCCATAGGTTCCCTACCCGTGGACTATGGTCTCCAACAGGGTTATTCGACCAGTGGCCCCGGGATCAGACACCAGACCAACCCACATGTTCCGTTCAACTTGGAAGAGTTTTTATTTCATTATATTCCTCAAAAGAACAGAACACTTAAAACATAAGAGGATCTTTGACCAGCTTTGCTAAGAACAGCAGAGTGCTCCTGTTCTATGGACAGGAATAGTAGTTTCGGAATTCAGTAACTCTGACAATTTATGTAGACAAAAATCAACTGTCGACTGAAGAGGATCCTGGTTCTCAGGAATATCAATCAATCAATCAATCAATGTTTATTTATATAGCCCCAAATCACAAATGTCTCAAAGGACTGCACAAATCATTACGACTACAACATCCTCGGAAGAACCCACAAAAGGGCAAGGAAAACTCACACCCAGTGGACAGGGAGAATTCACATCCAGTGGGACGCCAGTGACAATGCTGACTATGAGAAACCTTGGAGAGGACCTCAGATGTGGGCAACCCCCCCCTCTAGGGGACCGAAAGCAATGGATGTCGAGCGGGTCTAACATGATACTGTGGAAGTTCAATCCATAGTGGCTCCAACACAGCCGCGAGAGTTCAGTTCAAAGCGGATCCAAGACAGCAGCGAGAGTCCCGTCCACTGGAGACCATCTCAAGCGGAGGCGGATCAGCAGCGTAGAGATGTCCCCAATCGATACAGGCGAGCGGTCCATCCTGGGTCCCGACGAGCGGTCCATCCTGGGTCTCGACTCTGGACAGCCAGTACTTCATCCATGGTCATCGGACCGGACCCCCTCCACAAGGGAGGACATAGGAGAAAGAAAAGAAGCGGCAGATCAACTGGTCTAAAAAGGAGGTCTATTTAAAGGCTAGAGTATACAGATGAGTTTTATACAACATAAGAATCATTGTCAAAGGAAGAATCCTGCCCCATGGACCTTAGCTTTCTTGAGTTGACTAGCCCTGTTACAGACCGTTCAATCCCTATTCTGTGCAGATAACTTTCTCTAAGTTAAAAAAAAAAAAAGGTGCCCTTGAACTGGAAAGCAACTGGAGTTCCACAAGAGGGTTATGTATTGAAGAGTGGTACACTCGGATTTGATCTTTGCTTTTGAAGTGTCTTTCTGAGCAAAGTCTGTGCTCTGAATCAAACTAAGCCGTCTTAAGCAGCGGCCTCAACTGTCTCTGCTCGTCTTCCCTTTTCTCCTCCGCTCACTCCAGGGACGACTCCTTTCATTTTTTTCCCCTCCCTCCGATGTGTTTCCATTGCATACTAATTGTTTATGAGACCATCTCGGTAAAGACGGGTCTTTAACGGGAATTACAATGAAGGAAGAGTCCGGACACGAATGTCGTGACGCAGTACTTTTTTGACCGAGGAGATAAAAATAGAGGCTGTGCAAAGTCATGTTTCTGCAAACATAACATTTGGCCACATGCTGTCAAACCGAAACAAAATTTTTTATTTTTTTTTAAACATTATGCTTATTAAAACAGCTCAACACGAAAAGGACACAAGCACGTTTTTAAAGAGAATTAAAAAAAAAATACCTGCAGTGCCTTGGTGTCTTGCCAGGTTTTCTATTTTGTAGCAATCAATCAATCAATCAATCAATGTTTACTTATATAGCCCTAGATCACTAGTGTCTCAAAGGGCTGCACAAACCACTACGACATCCTCGGTAGGCCCACATAAGGGCAAGGAAAACTCACACCCAGTGGGACATCGGTGACAATAATGACCCAGCGGGACGTCGGTGACAATGATGACTATGAGAACCTTAGAGAGGAGGAAAGCAATGGATGTCGAGCGGGTCTAACATGATACTGTGAAAGTTCAATCCATAATGGATCCAACACAGTCGCAAGAGTCCAGTCCAAAGCGCATCCAACACAGCAGCGAGAGTCCCGTTCACAGCGGAGCCAGCAGGAAACCATCCCAAGCGGAGGCGGATCAGCAGCACAGAGATGTCCCGAGCCGATACACAGGCAAGCAGTACATGGCCACCGGATCGGACCGGACCCCCTCCACAAGGGAGAGTGGGACATAGAAGAAAAAGAAAAGAAACGGCAGATCAACTGGTCTAAAAAGTGAGTCTATTTAAAGGCTAGAGTATACAAATGAGTTTTAAGGTGAGACTTAAATGCTTCTACTGAGGTGGCATCTCGAACTGTTACCGGGAGGCACCATTTTACCTTTGTATTCATGCTGTAGGAGCACTTGCATTTAGAGGAGAGGAGCTACACTTCCGTGTTTAGATTGCAGTTTCACGCATTAATAACACAAAGTGTGGATTTTAACGATCATGCTTAGGTTATATTTTGTCCACTTAAATAAATGTTTCTGATATTCTTTACTTAGTAGTAGTAGTATTAGTAGTAGTTTATTTTGGACATGTTAAAAAAAAATGGGGAAAATGCTGGAAAAAGGAAATAATCTTGATAACATTAGAGTAAGGTATAGAAATACAAATAATATTTCACGGTAAAAAAAAAAACATAAAAATGTAAAGGTTTTTTTTTCCTATCCAAATAGTGAAACTTGTCTACACACGCACTTTATTTTATGAATCAAAAAAATTGCTTTCTCATCATCATTGTTATATAAAATGATCAATGTACCTGTCTTATTACAATATTGTGTCAATAATCAAAATTGGTGTATTTCAGCTAAATGTGTTGGTTTTCTGACATGGACTTGTTTCTTCAGCATTGTCCACACTAAGGCCATCCTTAAACATTCATTCAAGCCTGCTTTTGCCATTCCTTTACCACTTTTGACGTGTGTTGGAACACTCAACTGCGCCCAACTTTGTACCTAAACGTGTGGACAATGCTGAAGAAACAAGTCCATGTCTGAAAACCAACACATTTAGCGGAACTGCACCAATTATGTGAAGAGGACTGGTCAAAAATTCAACCAGGATACTAAAATACAGTGTTACTGTTCAAACTGTAATGTTACAGTAGCCATAAGTCTTAAATCCATCCATCCATCTTCTTCCGTTTATCCGGGGACGGATTGGCAAAGTTGGGTGAGTGGCCGTGCCAGCAATCTGAGGGTTACTGGTTCAATCCCCACCTTTTACTGCCCTAGTCACGTTCGTTGTGTCCTTGAGCAAGACACTTCACCTTTCCTCCTGATGGGTTATGGTTAGCGCCTTGCATGGCAGCTCCAACCATCAGTGTGTGAATGTGTGTATGAATGGGTGAATATGGAAATAGTGTCAAAGCGCTTTGAGTTCCTTAAAAAAAAAGTAGAAAAGTGCTGTACAAGTACAACCCATTTACCATTTATCCGAGGTCGGTTCGCGGGGGCAGCAGCCTAAGCAGGGAAGCCCAGACTTTCCTCTCCCCAGCCACTTCATCCAGCTCTTCCCGGGGGATCCCGAGGCGTTCCCAGGCCAGCCGGGAGACATAGTCTTCCCAACGTGTCCTGGGTCTTCCCCGTGGCCTCCTACCGGTCGGACGTGCCCGAACATCCTCATCTGGCTTCTCTCCATGTGGAGGAGTAGCAGCTTTACTTTTAGCTCCTCCCGAATAACAGAGCTTCTCACCCTATCTGTAACGGTAAGGGTTAGGGTTAGCTAACTCATGACCATAGGTGAGGATGGGAACGTAAATCCACCGGTAAATTGAGAGCTTTGCCTTCCGGCTCAGCTCCTTCTTCACCACAACGGATCGATACAGCGTCCGCATTACTGAAAACGCCGCACCGATCCGCCTGTCGATCTCACCATCCACTCTTCCCTCACTTGTGAACAAGACTCTGAGGTACTTGAACTCCTCCACTTGGGGGCGGGGTCTCCTCCCCAACCCGGAGATGGCACTACACCCTTTTCCGGCGAGAACCATGGACTCGGACTTGGAGGAGTTGATTCTCAACTGGGTCGCTTCAAGTACAACCCATTTACCATTTATCCGGGCAGCAGCCTAAGCAGGGAAGCCCAGACTTCCCTCTCCCCAGCCACTTCCCAGACCAGTTGGGAGACATAGTCTTCCCAACGTGTCCTGGGTCTGCCCCGTGGCCTCCTACCGTGCTCGAAACACCTCCCTAGGGAGGCGTTTGGGTGGCATCCTGACCAGATGCTCGAACCACCTCATCTGGCTCCCTGTTAAATTAAACCTCAGCCTTGTTTTTTATGAATAAGTAGGCCTACTATGCTACTTTATTCTAATATTGTTCATTAAGGCAGTAGTTGGAGAACCAAGGGATTTTTTTCGAGGTGAAAAAGTTTAGTAACCACTGCTCTTGTCCACATCCGCCCTTTTAAGAACATCATTTTGACCTGGTTGAATTGTTTAGGAGTCTGGCAAATGACATACATCAGTTCTATACGTGGCGCAGTGGGAGAGTGGCCGTGCGCAACCCGAGGGTCACTGGTTCAAATCCCACCTAGAACCAACCTCGTCACGTCCGTTGTGTCCTGAGCAAGACACTTCACCCATTGCTCCTGATGGTTGCTGGTTGGCGCCTTGCATGGCAGCTCCCTCCATCAGTGTGTGAATGTGTGTGTGAATGGGTAAATGTGGAAGTAGTGTCAAAGCGCTTTGAGTACCTTGAAGGTAGAAAAGCGCTATACAAGTACAACCCATTTATCATTTATTTATATTCTATGAAGAACGAAGTACAAACCCCGTTTCCATATGAGTTGGGAAATTGCGTTAGATGTAAATATAAACAGAATACAATGATTGCAAATCCTTTTCAACCCATATTCAGTTGAATATGCTACAAAGACCACATATTTGATGTTCAAACTCATAATCGTTACAATTAACTTAGAATTTCATGGCTGCAACACGTGCCAAAGTAGTTGGGAAAGGGCATGTTCACCAATGTGTTACATCACCTTTTCTTTTAACAACACTCAATAAATTTTTGTGAACTGAAGAAACTAATTGTTGAAGCTTTGAAAGTGAAATTCTTTCCCATTCTTGTTTTATGTAGAGCTTCAGTTGTTCAACAGTCCGGGGTCTCCGCTGTCGTATTTTACGCTTCATAATGTGCCACACATTTATGATGGGAGACAGGTCTGGACTGAAGGCGGGCCAGGAAAGTACCCGCACTCTTTTTTTACAAAGCCACACTGTTGTAACACGTGCTGAATGTGGCTTGGCATTGTCTTGCTGAAATAAGCAGGGGCGTCCATGAAAAGACGGTGCTTAGATGGCAGCATATGTTGTTCCGAAACCTGTATGTACCTTTCAGCATTAACGGTGCCTTCACAGATGTGTAAGTTACCCATGCCTTGGGCACTAATGCACCCCCATACCATCACAGATGCTGGCTTTTGAACTTTGCGTCGATAACAGTCTGGATGGTTCGCTTCCCCTTTGGTCCGGATGTCGAATATTTCCAAAAACAATTTGAAATGTGGACTCGTCAGACCACAGAAAACTTTTCAACTTTGCATCAGTCCATCTTAGATGATCTCGGGCCCAGAAAAGCCGGCGGCATTTCTGGATGTTGTTGATAAATGGCTTTCGCTTTGCATAGTAGAGCTTTAACTTGCACTTACAGATGTAGCGACCAACTGTATTTAGTGACAGTGATTTTCTAAAGTGTTCCTGAGCCCATGTGGTGATATCCTTTAGAGATTAATGTCGGTTTTTGATACAGTGCCGTCTGAGGGATCGAAGGTCACGGTCATTAAATGTGGGTTTCCGGCCATGCCGCTTACGTGGAGTAATTTCTCCAGATTCTCTGAACCTTTTGATGATATTACGGAGTGTAGATGTTGAAATCCCCAAATTTCTTGCGATTGCACTTTGAGAAAGGTTGTTCTTAAACTGTTTGACTATTTGCTCACACAGTTGTGGACAAAGGGGTGTACCTCGCCCCATCCTTTCTTGTGAAAGACTGAGCATTTTTTGGGAAGCTGTTTTTATAGCCAATCATGGCACCCACCTGTTCCCAATTAGCCTGCACACCTGTGGGATGCTCCAAATAAGTGTTTGATGAGCATTTCTCAACTTTATCAATCATTCAATCAATGTTTATTTATATAGCCCCAAATCACAAATGTCTCAAAGGACTGCACAAATCATTAATGACTACAACATCCTCGGAAGAACCCACAAAAGGGCAAGGAAAACTCACACCCAGTGGGCAGGGAGAATTCACATCCAGTGGGACGCCAGTGACAATGCTGACTATGAGAAACCTTGGAGAGGACCTCAGATGTGGGCAACCCCCCCCTCTAGGGGACCGAAAGCAATGGATGTCGAGCGGGTCTAACATGATACTGTGAAAGTTCAATCCATAGTGGCTCCAACACAGCCGCGAGAGTTCAGTTCAAGTGGATCCAAGACAGCAGCGAGAGTCCCGTCCACAGGAAACCATCTCAAGCGGATCAGCAGCGTAGAGATGTCCCCAACCGATACAGGCGAGCGGTCCATCCTGGGTCCCGACGAGCGGTCCATCCTGGGTCTCGACTCTGGACAGCCAGTACTTCATCCATGGTCATCGGACCGGACCCCCTCCACAAGGGAGGGGGGGACATAGGAGAAAAAAGAAAAGAAGCGGCAGATCAACTGGTCTAAAAAGGAGGTTTACTTAAAGGCTAGAGTATACAGATGAGTTTTAAGGTGAGACTTAAATGCTTCTACTGAGGTAGCATCTCGAACTGTTACCGGGAGGGCATTCCAGAGTATTTATTGCCACCTTTCCCAACTTCTTTGTCACGTGTTACCGGCTTTAAATTCTAAAGTTAATGATTATTTGCAAACAAAAAACATCAAATATGTTGTCTTTGTAGCATATTCAACTGAATATGGGTTGAAAAGGATTTGTTAATCATTGTATTCCGTTTATTTTTACATTTAACACAATTTCCCAACTCATATGGAAACGGGGTTCGTACACACAGCCCTTGTTGCACTGGAGGTACCAGCCAAATGTTTTCCGCGTATTATGTAACACATCTCTGGTTATTCAGCGGGGGGAATCACATCCACTCATGTTGCACATTGTACTGCAGGGAGTCCCACGTCCTACATTTCAGTCCTTGAGATGAAATGCCCCTCATTTGTTTATCTCGCTAAGTCTGCGAAAGTTTGGAGAACAGCCTTCCACTTCCACTTCCAGTCCAGAAAAAACAGGGCGCATGCAGTGTCGGATTGTCAAGGGGTTTCTTAACATGATCAAGCTAAACACACAGTTCCTGTGTGGAGGGAGCATGTTTTTTATTTCCAGTAACGGTCCTGAGCTACTTTAATCCCCCCCCTGCCTTGCCTCCATCACCGCGGTCGGGACCTGAGGATGACTTGCAGGTTCCACTGGAAATAGATTGCGAAAAGAAGAGTTTTTTGGGGCTTTTTTTTTTTTTTGTCTGTCAGGCACCGGAGGGTTTGATGGAAAGCATCCCGGCTGACAACACGCCTCTGTTCGAGTTCTGCTTGCGGGCAAAAGACTAGACACTCGCGTTCAAGTGAGGTAAGGCCTGGAAATTGGTACCAAGCAGGTGGTTTGATTACTTTAAAGGGCCTAACTGAAAGCCACTACTAGCGACCACACAGTCTGATAGTTTATATATCAATGATGAAATATTAACATTGCAACACATGCTAATTTAGTTTACTAAATTGCAATTTTAAATTTCGCGTGGAATTATCATACTAAAACGTCGCGGTATGATGACGCGTGCGCATGACGTCACATATTGTAGAGGACATCTTGTTCCAGCACCGTTCCCAGCTATAATTCGTCTCTTTTCATCGCATAATCCCACACTATTATGGACATCTGTGTTGCTGAATTTTTTGCAATTTGTTCAATGAATAATGGAGACGTCAAGGAAGAAAGCTGTAGGTGGGAAATATATATACACCCCCGCTACCCAAGAACCACGCCCACCTCAACCTCCTCATGCTCTCTCCGGGAGAGCATGTCCCAAATTCCAAGCTGCTGTTTTGAGGCATGTTGGAAAAAAATAATGCACTTTGTGGCTTCAATAATAAATATGGCAGTGCCATGTTGGCACTTTTTTTTTTTTTTCCATAACTTGAGTTGATTTATTTTGGAAAAGCTTGTTACATTGTTTAATTCATCCAGCGGGGGCATCACAACAAAATTAGGCATATGTGAACGACTCACACTGTCGTCGTGCGGGTTCCATGGACCACTCAGGAAGGACAGGATTGAGCAGGTTTGACTTGCTTTATTTTTCAAGCAAAGCTTATCTTTAGGTCTGGTCGCTTTTCAGCTCCTTCTCTGCTGCACGCTCCTCGGTTGCTTCGGTCGGCCGCGTCGTCTTGCTCTCTGTTGCTTTCAGGTCTCTGCGGGCTCTCCTCCGCCTTCTGCCTCGTTCTCTCCTCCTTCTCCCCTTTTATACGCTGAGAGGAGATACGTCAATTGTTTCCCGTTGCGCGAGGCACGCACCTGATCTCTGCTCGGTCGTCGTCTCCGCCTCTTCACCACCATCTTGGGCCGGGCTCCAGCGTGTCCTGCTGCTCCGCCTCTCCACAGCATAATAATGTGTTCATTCCACGGCCGTATGTATCGGTATCGGTTGATATCGGAATCGGTAATTAAGAGTTGGACAATATCGGATATCAGCAAAAAAAAAGCCATTATCGGACATCTCTAATTGCTATTTATTGTTTCTGTTGTGTTATCAACTGTTTTGCTCTGAAGTCAGCTGCAAGTGTGTGTTTGTGTGTTTTAGTGACGAGCAGGGCTTTAAACTTTTGAACTGAGTGAACCAGCCAAACATTGAAACCCACATCAGCTTTGATTTTTATTATTTTTTTATTTTTTTTAGTCTAGGTCCAACTTAGGTTCCCATGACAGCACACATGCCGGACTAAGTTCCATAAAAGTGGATATAAAAAGTTGCATAAGTTGTGCTTTTTCCCTTTTTGACGCTTCAGCATCTGGTTTGGAGCACAGTGTGTGAATCTCCGCAAACGTGCGTTGTGCCGCCAAGCTTTGTTTGTCTCTCCGACTCTCAACTTTAAGACCTTGAAAAAGGGAGCGAGTGGTGTGTTCTTGTTTGCCTGGACTTGCCTTCTTCGGCTTTAGCAACCATGCATTGTACAATGTGATTATATTGTCAGATTCTGCTGACTCGAATAGAACCGCATGGTACTTTACTTGTATCCATTTTGTAAGTGTTTCTAGAATATTCAGCTTTTTTTTCAAAGTAAATTATTGCAAGCTGTTATATTGAGCGGAACTTTGAAAAAAAACTAAGTCGATGGACAGTCCTTCAATAGTTATTTTTGCAATTTTATGTATAAATTATAAGAACCACAATTCAAATCGTAATTTTGGAAAGAAAAAAAACACAGCTATTACAGCTTCAACTCTTCTGGCAAGGCTGTCCACAAGGTTGCGGAGTGCGTTTATAGGAATTTTCCACCATTCTTCCAGAAGCGCATTGGTGAGGTCACACATTGAAAGCCTGGCTCTCAGTCTCCATTCTAATTCATCCCAAAGGTGTTATATCGGGTTCAGGTCAGGACTCTGTGCAGGCCAGTCAAGTTCATCCACACCAGACTCTGTCATCCATGTCTTTATGGACTTTGCTTTGTGCACTGGTGCACAGTCAAACTGTTCCCACAAGTTTGGGAGCATTGTATTTTCCGAAAAATTTTTGGTATCCTGGAGCATTCAAAGTTCCTTTCACTGCACTAAGGGGCCAAGCCCAACTACCAAAAAACAACCCCACAATAATTCCTCCTACAACAATTTTTACACTTTTTATTATAATTAAGCCAACAGTTGACTTTGGAATATTTAGGAGCGAGGACATTTCACAACTGGGTTTGTCGCACAGGTGGCATCCTATGACAGCCTAAGAAGGCTGTCCACAAGGTTGCAGAGTGTGTTTATAGGATTTTTCCACCATTCTTCTAAAGCGCATTGGTGAGGTCACACACTGATGTTTGGTCGAGAAGGCCTGGCTCTCAGTCTTCAATCTAATTCATCCCAAAGGTGTTGTATCGGGTTCAGGTCAGGACTCTGTGCAGGCCAGTCAAGTTCATCCACACCAGACTCTGTCATTCATGTCTTTATGGACTTTGCTTTGTGCACTGGTGCACAGTCATGTTGGAAGAGGTAGGGGTCCGCTCCAAACTGTTCCCACAAGTTTGGGAGCATGAAATTGTCCAAAAATATTTTGGTATCCTGGAGCATTCAAAGTTCCTTTTACTGCACTAAGGGGCCAAGCCCAACTACCGAAAAACAACCCCACAATAATTCCTCCTACAACAAATTTTACTATAATTATAATTAAGCCAACAGTTGACTTTGGAATATTTAGGAGCAAGGAACTATCACAACTGAATTTGTTGCACAGGTGGCATCCTATGACAGCCTAAGAAGGCTGTCCACGAGGTTGCAGACTGTGTTTATAGGAATGTTCCACCATTCTTCAAAAGCGCATTGGTGAGGTCACACACTGATGTTTGGTCGAGAAGGCCTGGCTCTCAGTCTTCAATCTAATTCATCCCAAAGGTGTTGTATCGGGTTCAGGTCAGGACTCTGTGCAGGCCAGTCAAGTTCATCCACACCAGACTCTGTCATCCATGTCTTTATGGACTTTGCTGTGTACTGGTGCACAGTCATGTTGGAAGAGGTAGGGGCCCGCTCCAAACTGTTCCCAAAAGTTTGGGAGCATGGAATTGGCCAAAAATGTTTTGGTATCCCGGAGTATTCAAAGTTCCTTTCACTGAAACTAAGGGGCCATGGCCAACTCCTTAAAAATAACCCCACATCATAATTCCTCCTCCACCAAATTTCACATTGCGTCAAACATCGGTGTGTAAATGATATAACCACATGGGCTCAGGAACACTTCAGAAAACCACTGTCAGTAACTACATTTGGTCTCTACATCTGTAAGTACAAGTTAAAATTGTACTATGCAAATCCAAAGCCATTTATCAACAACACCCAGAAACGCCGCTGGCTTTGCCAACTTTTTTTGTAATGTGTTGCTGCCACTCTCCTCCCCCCTCTACAAGGGAGAGGGGGGCAGAGGAGAAAAGAAGAGAAACGGCAGATCAACTGGTCTAAAAAGGGGGGTCAATTTAAAGGCTAGAGTATATAAATGAGTTTTAAAAACTGAGGTACGACTGTCCGGTATGGAGTTCTGATTGTGGTACATTTGGGGTCCTGGTCAGCCTGGCAACAGCATGCAGAAATGACTTCCTGGGGTAGAATGGTGTGAGATAGAATGGTGTGAGATAGAATGGTGTGAGATGGAATGGTGTGAGATAGAAAGGTGTGAGATAGAATGGTGTGAGATAGAATAGTGTGAGATAGAATGAAGTGAGATAGAATGGTGTGAGATAGAAAGGTGTGAGATAGAATGGTGTGAGATAGAATGGTGTGAGATAGAATGGTGTGAGATAGAATGGTGTGATAGAATGAAGTGAGATAGAATGAAGTGAGATAGAATGGTGTGAGATAGAATGGTGTGAGATAGAATGGAGTGAGATAGAATGGTGTGAGATAGAATGCTGTGAGATAGAATGAAGTGAGATAGAATGGTGTGAGATAGAATGGTGTGAGATAGAATGAAGTGAGATAGAATGGTGTGAGATAGAATGGTGTGAGATAGAATGGTGTGAGATAGAATGAAGTGAGATAGAATGAAGTGAGATAGAATGAAGTGAGATAGAATGGTGTGAGATAGAATGGTGTGAGATAGAATGGTGTGAGATAGAATGAAGTGAGATAGAATGGTGTGAGATAGAATGGTGTGAGATAGAATGGTGTGAGATAGAATGGTGTGAGATAGAATGAAGTGAGATAGAATGGTGTGAGATAGAATGGTGTGAGATAGAATAGTGTGAGATAGAATGGTGTGAGATAGAATGGTGTGATAGAATGAAGTGAGATAGAATGGTGTGAGATAGAATGAAGTGAGATAGAATGGTGTGAGATAGAATGCTGTGAGATAGAATGAAGTGAGATAGAATGGTGTGAGATAGAATGGTGTGAGATAGAATGAAGTGAGATAGAATGGTGTGAGATAGAATGGTGTGAGATAGAATGGTGTGAGATAGAATGGTGTGAGATAGAATGGTGTGATAGAATGAAGTGAGATAGAATGAAGTGAGATAGAATGGTGTGAGATAGAATGGTGTGAGATAGAATGGTGTGAGATAGAATGGTGTGAGATAGAATGGTGTGAGATAGAATGAAGTGAGATAGAATGAAGTGAGATAGAATGGTGTGAGATAGAATGGTGTGAGATAGAATGGAGTGAGATAGAATGGTGTGAGATAGAATGGTGTGAGATAGAATGGAGTGAGATAGAATGGTGTGAGATAGAATGGAGTGAGATAGAATGGTGTGAGATAGAATGGTGTGAGATAGAATGGAGTGAGATAGAATGGTGTGAGATAGAATGAAGTGAGATAGAATGGTGTGAGATAGAATGGTGTGAGATAGAATGGTGTGAGATAGAATGGTGTGAGATAGAATGGTGTGATAGAATGAAGTGAGATAGAATGGTGTGATAGAATGAAGTGAGATAGAATGGTGTGAGATAGAATGGTGTGAGATAGAATGGTGTGAGATAGAATGGTGTGAGATAGAATGGTGTGATAGAATGAAGTGAGATAGAATGAAGTGAGATAGAATGGTGTGAGATAGAATGGTGTGAGATAGAATGGTGTGAGATAGAATGGAGTGAGATAAACTGCAGGATGGAAGAGAGAAGGAGTATTGCAGGCATCAAATTACCACCATGACAGTTTTATCTGCGGGTGTCTGCATCACCCCCCCTCCTCCCCCCTCGCCTCTTTTTAGCACGTGTTGCATACTTAGCATCACCCGTCTGTAATGACGTGCCGGCGCCGCTTTGTGACCCGTGTGCGTGTGTGTTTGTGTACGTTGATGTTCCAGCTGAACTCCCCCATGAACTCGGTCAGCAGCACAGAGGACATCAAACCCCCGCTGGGCCTCAACGGCGTGATGAAGGTGCCCGCCCAGCCCTCTGGCACTGCCCTGTCACTCACCAAACACATCTGTGCCATCTGCGGCGACCGCTCCTCAGGTGAGTCGCACGCACCTCTTACAGCAGGGGTCACCAACACGATGCCCGCGGGCACCAGGTCGCCCGTAAGGACCAGATGAGTCGCCCGCTGGCCTGTTCTAAAAATAGCTCAAATAGCAGCACTTACCAGTGAGCTGCCTCTACTTTTTAAATTGTATTTTTTTACTAGCAAGCTGGTCTCGCTTTACTTGACATTTTTAATTCTAAGAGAGACAAAACTCAAATAGAATTTGAAAATCCAAGAAAATATTTGAAAGACTTAGTCTTCACTTGTTTAAATAAATTCTTTTTTTTTTTTACTTTGCTTCTCATAACTTTCAGAAAGACGATTTTAGCGAAAAATACAACTTTAAAAATGATTTTAGGATTTTTAAACACATATACCTTTTTACCTTTTAAATTCCTTCCTTTTCTTTCCTGACAATTTAAATCAATGTTCAAGTAAATTTATTTTTTTTATTTTAAAGAATAATAATAAAAAGTTAATTTAATTCCTCATTTTAGCTTCTGTTTTTTCGACCAAGAATATTTGTGAAATGTGTCTTCAAACTTACTATGATTAAAATAAAAAAAAATGTTTCTGGCAAATCGAGAGAATCTGTAGAATCATATTTAAATTATTTCAATGTCTTTTGAATTCAATAAAACATTTGTGTTCTGGAAAATTTGGAAGAAATGATGATTTGTCTTTGTTAGAAATATAGCTTGGTCCAATTTGTTATATATTCTATCAAAGTGCAGATTGGATTTTAACCTATTTAAAACATGTCATCAAAATTCTAAAATTAATCTTAATCAGGAAAAATGACTAATGATTTTCCATAAATTCTTTTATTTTTTTCAAAAATATTCGAATTAGCTAGTTTTTCTCTTTATTTTTTTCGGTTGAATTTTGAGTTTTAAAGTGAAGTGAAGTGAATTATATTTATATAGCGCTTTTCTCTAGTGACTCAAAGCGCTTTACATAGGGAAACCCAATATCTAAGTTACATTTAAACCAGTGTGGGTGGCACTGGGAGCAGGTGGGTCAAGTGTCTTGCCCAAGGACACAACGGCAGTGACTAGGATGGCGGAAGCGGGAATCGAACCGGCAACCCTCAAGTTGCTGACACAGCCGCTCTACCAACCGAGCAATGCCGCCCCCAAGAGTCGAAATTGAAGATAAACTATGTTTCAAAATTTAATTTTCATTTTTTTCGTGTTTTCTCCTCTTTTAAACCGTTCAATTAAGTGTTTTTTTCATCATTTATTCTCTACAAGAAAGGAAAAAAATGCACGACGGAATGACAGACAGAAATACCCATTTTTTATATATATACAGATTTATTTATTAAAGGTAAATTGAGCAAATTGGCTATTTCTGGTATTTTATTTAAGTGTGTTTCAAACTGGTAGCCCTTCGCATTAATCACTACCCAAGAAGTAGCTCTTGGTTTTAAAAAGGTTGGTGACCCCTGGTCTATCATAACAATAAAACTGCGTTGTCGGGGTTTTTTTTTTTGGCATTTCCATGTGATTGTTCTTGTCCGTTCCCTTCTGACGGCGTTGCGAATGAGCGCTCAGTAAATGTCGCGCCTATCTGTCAACAAACTGAAGGTGTCTATCTCGCCCCCCCCCAGGCAAACACTACGGCGTGTACAGCTGCGAGGGCTGCAAAGGATTCTTCAAAAGGACGGTGCGCAAAGACCTCACCTACACCTGCCGCGACAATAAGGACTGCGTCATCGACAAGCGCCAAAGGAACCGCTGCCAGTACTGCCGCTACCAAAAGTGTTTAGCCATGGGCATGAAGAGAGAAGGTACAGCACATACCGTAGAGGATAGTCACACCTACTTCCTTCTTTCCTTACTAATACTTCATTCCATTCCAATGTCAAAAATGACCGTATTTTTCAGACTATAATTCCATTTGGTATATGGTGTAATGATAAGTGTGACCAGTAGATGGCAGTCACACATAAGAGATAAGTGTAGACTGCAATATGACGCCAGTAAACAACACCGACATTTTAAATGTTCCATTGAGAATAAAAAACAGAATAACTATCATTTCATTTGGTAGATGGTGTAATGATAAGTGTGACCAGTAGATGGCAGTCACACATAAGAGATAAGCGTAGACTGCAATATGACGCCAGTAAACAACACCAACATTTTAAATGTTCCATTGAGAATAAAAAACATAACTATCATTTCATTTGGTACATGGTGTAATGATAAGTGTGACCAGTAGATGGCAGTCACACATAAGAGATAAGTGACAACTGCAATATGACGCCAGTAAACAACACCAACATTTTAAATGTTCCATTGAGAATAAAAAACATAATAACTATCATTTCATTTGGTACATGGTGTAATGATAAGTGTGACAAGTAGATGGCAGTCACACATAAGCGATAAGTGTAGGTTGCAATATGACGCCGGGAAACAACACCAACATTTTAAATGTTCCATCGAGAATAAAAAACATAATAACTATCATTTCATTTGGTACATGGTGTAATGATAAGTGTGACCAGTAGATGGCAGTCACACATAAGAGATAAGCGTAGACTGCAATATGACGCCAGTAAACAACACCAACATTTTAAATGTTCCATTGAGAATAAAAAACATAATAACTATCATTTCATTTGGTACACGGTGTAATGATAAGTGGGACCAGTAGATGGCAGTCACACATAAGAGATAAGTGTAGACTGCAATATGACACCAGTAAACAACACCAACATTTTAAATGTTCCATTGAGAATAAAAAACATAATGACTATCATTTCATTTGGTACATGGTGTAATGATAAGTGTGACCAGTAGATGGCAGTCACACATAAGAGATAAGTGTAGACTGCAATATGACGCCAGTAAACAACACCAACATTTGAAATGTTCCATTGAGAAAAAGAAAACATAATAACTATCATTTCATTTGGTGCATGGTGTAATGATAAGTGTGACCAGTAGATGGCAGTCACACATAAGAGATAAGTGTAGACTGCAATATGACGCCAGTAAACAACACCAACATTTTAAATGTTCCGTTGAGAATAAAAAAACATTACACACGGCGCTCAAAAATGCGTCAAAATGTTTTAGTACGACTTTGAAGCCGCACCACTTGATGGATTGTTTGCGTTTGGGGCGGCTTAGCTCAGTTGGTAGAGTGGCCGTGCCAGCAACTTGAGGGTTGCAGGTTCGATTCCCGCTTCCGCCATCCTAGTCACTGCCATTGTGTCCTTGGGCAAGACACTTTACCCACCTGCTCCCAGTGCCACCCACACTGGTTTAAATGTAACTTCGATATTGAGTTTCCCTATGTAAAGCGCTTTGAGTCACTAGAGAAAAGCGCTATATAAATATAATTCACACACTCACATTACGGCTACCGTAGACAGAAGTATTATTATGCTGTGTGTATGAGGTAAGACATACTATCTGGCGTTTTGTTTTGAAATATTATGCAAAACTAACTTGTCTTACCTATGGTACCTGCTGATCTGTTTTTGGGATCTGCATAAGTCCTGAAAATTTGCGCATTTCCGCCATTGTAGTCCATGCCAGTTCCGTAGTCTCAAGCTTCTTCTTTTTCACTGTCTTCTTGTTACGGGCCATTTCTAATATAAAGTGGTGTAAAGTTTTAACTTATATCTGTCAGTAAACTCTCTATGGGAGCGCTAAAACATACCGGTGTTGTGAGTTTACATTATTCACCCAAGGAGCTTTAGTTGTTAGAGAGTTCCAGGACACATTTCTGGCGTTGTTGTTGCACTAGTGAGCCACTGATGAGAAGATGCTGCTCCGTTGTTGATTTAACCTCTTAAGGCCCAAGCTGTTTGTTTACATACTTTTTTTTTTAATTTCTCTTTCCTATTTGGGCTTATTGGACCCTAGTTAGAATAAAAACTAAGAATCATCTTTTGATATGATGTACTTAATCCATAAGTACACAACCGTGTACTTCATGTTTGGTGACATGCCAATTCTTATTTTTACACTTATTTTTTTCAAACCTTTGTACATTATACTCTTCTGACACAACCAGATGGCAGTATACATGTCCACATAAGTGGCCATAGGACCCCAATTCAGTAGTGTACACAATTTTGGAAATAAGAGATATATATATATATATATACGTTAGGGCTTCGCGCTGGCAGAGGGGTTAGTGCGTCTACCTCACAATACGAAGGTCCTGAGTAGTCCTGGGTTCAATCCCGGGCTCGGGATCTTTCTGTGTGGAGTTTGCATGTTCTCCCCGTGAATGCGTGGGTTCCCTCCGGGTACTCCGGCTTCCTCCCACTTCCAAAGACATGCACCTGGGGATAGGTTGATTGGCAACACTAAATGGTCCCTAGTGTGTGAATGTTGTCTGTCTATCTGTGTTAGTCCTGCGATGAGGTCGCGACCTGTCCAGGGTGTACGCGGCCTTCTGCCCGATTGTAGCTGAGCTAGGCACCAGCGCCCCCCGCGACCCCAAAGGGAATAAGTGGTAGAAAATGGATTGATGGATGGAAATATACGTTAGGTCAGGAAAATACACAGAGACTATCTCCTCCCTGCAAGGCTCTTGTCATTAAAAAACAATTAAAAAATGCAGGAAGTCCAGGAAGTGACATACTGTGCATACTTGGACCGATTGTCTCTTCCAGTACAGATTGAATAGTGACAGCCGCTACTGTCCTCTTGATATTTAAACATTTTATAGATTGCTGTACGCAGGTGTACCTGGTAAATATTAAAATTACGTCAACATCACAGACATGCTGACAAGGCTCTAGACTACGGAGTTTGTTTGGTTTACATCCGGTTTTTGGTAAGCAAAGTGTTTTTATCGGCGGTCAAACATATATACAGTATACATATTGAAGCGACTGTCAGAAAACGACTTGAAAACGGTCTGTAAAACATCATCGATGCAACATTTAGTGGTCCGGAAAATGCAGTAATTGTCTGCCTCCGTGTGTCCATCTAAGTCGATCACACGATATTTCTTCACACAACCTCTACTTCATCTCAGTTTTATTCAGGGTTTTTATGTTCCCACCATTGTGCTAAACGTTTGGTTCTGCTACTTCAAACAATACAAATATTGATTTCAGCTGTTGGACCCCAAGAACTTTGCTGAATATGGAAACTTTGTAAGGAGTTTATGCAACCGTTTGTCCCGAAGGAGTGATGTTATGAGGAGTTGAGATATGAAAACAAAAAAGATGGATTACATTGTGTCCTCTTCGCACATCACAGATTATTAATTTGGAAATCATTTGTAAAAGTCCCCAAATTGGTGCGAACCAGATTTTTATGCACTGAATGCAGATGTGATTTCCTCTTTTATGGGATTGGATGGCATTGGCTCAGTTGGTAGAGTAGAGGTCGTCCAGAAACCAACATTTTGGTAGCTCAAACCGATCTACCTTCAACCCAGTTGTGTCTTGAGGAAAGACCAACTTTGACACTGGTGTACCGTATAAACGTGAATACCAACCTTGACACTGGTGTACCGTATAAACGTGAATACCAACCTTGACACTGGTGTACCGTATAAATGTGAATACCAACCTTGACACTGGTGTACCGTATAAACTTGAATACCAACCTTGACACTAGTGTACTGTATAAACATGAATACCAACCTTGACACTGGTGTACCGTATAAACTTGAATACCAACCTTGACACTGGTGTACTGTATAAACGTGAATACCAACCTTGACACTGGTGTACCGTATAAACGTGAATACCAACCTTGACACTGGTGTACCGTATAAACGTGAATACCAACCTTGACACTGGTGTACCGTATAAATGTGAATACCAACCTTGACACTGGTGTACCGTATAAACTTGAATACCAACCTTGACACTAGTGTACTGTATAAACATGAATACCAACCTTGACACTGGTGTACCGTATAAACTTGAATACCAACCTTGACACTGGTGTACTGTATAAACGTGAATACCAACCTTGACACTGGTGTACCGTATAAACGTGAATACCAACCTTGACACTGGTGTACTGTATAAACGGGAATACCAACCTTGACACTGGTGTACCGTATAAACGTGAAGACCAACCTTGACACTGGTGTACCGTATAAACGTGAATACCAACCTTGACACTGGTGTACCGTATAAACGTGAATACCAACTTTGACACTGGTGTACCGTATAAACGTGAATACCAACCTTGACACTGGTGTACCGTATAAACTTGAATACCAACCTTGACACTGGTGTACCGTATAAACGTGAATACCAACTTTGACACTGGTGTACCGTATAAACGTGAATACCAACCTTGACACTGGTGTACCGTATAAACGTGAATACCAACCTTGACACTGGTGTACCGTATAAACGTGAATACCAACTTTGACACTGGTGTACCGTATAAACGTGAATACCAACCTTGACACTGGTGTACCGTATAAACGTGAATACCAACCTTGACACTGGTGTACCGTATAAACGTGAATACCAACTTTGACACTGGTGTACCGTATAAACGTGAATACCAACCTTGACACTGGTGTACCGTATAAACTTGAATACCAACCTTGACACTAGTGTACTGTATAAACGTGAATACCAACCTTGACACTGGTGTACCGTATAAACGTGAATACCAACTTTGACACTGGTGTACCGTATAAACGTGAATACCAACCTTGACACTGGTGTACCGTATAAACGTGAATACCAACCTTGACACTGGTGTACCGTATAAACGTGAATACCAACTTTGACACTGGTGTACCGTATAAACGTGAATACCAACCTTGACACTGGTGTACCGTATAAACGTGAATACCAACCTTGACACTGGTGTACCGTATAAACGTGAATACCAACTTTGACACTGGTGTACCGTATAAACGTGAATACCAACCTTGACACTGGTGTACCGTATAAACTTGAATACCAACCTTGACACTAGTGTACTGTATAAACGTGAATACCAACCTTGACACTGGTGTACCGTATAAACGTGAATACCAACCTTGACACTGGTGTACCGTATAAACTTGAATACCAACCTTGACACTAGTGTACTGTATAAACGTGAATACCAACCTTGACACTGGTGTACCGTATAAACGTGAATACCAACCTTGACACTGGTGTACCGTATAAACTTGAATACCAACCTTGACACTAGTGTACTGTATAAACGTGAATACCAACCTTGACACTGGTGTACCGTATAAACGTGAATACCAACCTTGACACTGGTGTACTGTATAAACGTGAATACCAAACTTGACACTGGTGTACCGTATAAACGTGAATACCAACCTTGACACTGGTGTACTGTATAAACGTGAATACCAACCTTGACACTGGTGTACCGTATAAACTTGAATACCAACCTTGACACTGGTGTACCGTATAAACGTGAATACCAACCTTGACACTGGTGTACCGTATAAACGTGAATACCAACCTTGACACTGGTGTACTGTATAAACGGGAATACCAACCTTGACACTGGTGTACCGTATAAACGTGAAGACCAACCTTGACACTGGTGTACCGTATAAACGTGAATACCAACCTTGACACTGGTGTACTGTATAAACGTGAATACCAACCTTGACACTGGTGTACCGTATAAACGTGAATACCAACCTTGACACTGGTGTACCGTATAAACGTGAAGACCAACCTTGACACTGGTGTACTGTATAAACGTGAATACCAACCTTGACACTGGTGTACTGTATAAACGTGAATACCAACTTTGACACTGGTGTACTGTATAAACGGGAATACCAACCTTGACACTGGTGTACCGTATAAACGTGAATACCAACCTTGACACTGGTGTACTGTATAAACGTGAATACCAACCTTGACACTGGTGTACCGTATAAACGTGAATACCAACCTTGACACTGGTGTACCGTATAAACGGGAATACCAACCTTGACACTGGTGTACCGTATAAACGTGAAGACCAACCTTGACACTGGTGTACTGTATAAACGTGAATACCAACCTTGACACTGGTGTACTGTATAAACGTGAATACCAACCTTGACACTGGTGTACCGTATAAACGTGAATACCAACCTTGACACTGGTGTACTGTATAAACGGGAATACCAACCTTGACACTGGTGTACCGTATAAACGTGAAGACCAACCTTGACACTGGTGTACCGTATAAACATGAATACCAACCTTGACACTGGTGTACCGTATAAACTTGAATACCAACCTTGACACTGGTGTACCGTATAAACGTGAATACCAACCTTGACACTGGTGTAGCGTATAAACGTGAATACCAACCTTGACACTGATGTACCGTATAAACATGAATACCAACCTTGACACTGGTGTACCGTATAAACTTGAATACCAACCTTAACACTGGTGTAGCGTATAAACGTGAATACCAACATTGACACTGGTGTACCGTATGAACATGAATACCAACCTTGACACTGGCGTAGCGTATAAACATGAATACCAACATTGACACTGGTGTACCGTATAAACGTAAATACCAACCTTGACACTGGTGTAGCGTATAAACGTGAATACCAACCTTGACACTGGTGTAGTGTATAAACGTGAATACCAACCTTGACACTGGTGTACCGTATAAACGTGAATACCAACCTTGACAGTGGTGTACCGTATAAACGTGAATACCAACCTTGACACTGGTGTACCGTATAAACGTGAATACCAACCTTGACACTGGTGTACCGTATAAATGTGAATACCAACCTTGACACTGGTGTACCGTATAAACTTGAATACCAACCTTGACACTAGTGTACTGTATAAACATGAATACCAACCTTGACACTGGTGTACCGTATAAACTTGAATACCAACCTTGACACTGGTGTACTGTATAAACGTGAATACCAACCTTGACACTGGTGTACCGTATAAACGTGAATACCAACCTTGACACTGGTGTACCGTATAAACGTGAATACCAACCTTGACACTGGTGTACCGTATAAATGTGAATACCAACCTTGACACTGGTGTACCGTATAAACTTGAATACCAACCTTGACACTAGTGTACTGTATAAACATGAATACCAACCTTGACACTGGTGTACCGTATAAACTTGAATACCAACCTTGACACTGGTGTACTGTATAAACGTGAATACCAACCTTGACACTGGTGTACCGTATAAACGTGAATACCAACCTTGACACTGGTGTACTGTATAAACGGGAATACCAACCTTGACACTGGTGTACCGTATAAACGTGAAGACCAACCTTGACACTGGTGTACCGTATAAACGTGAATACCAACCTTGACACTGGTGTACCGTATAAACGTGAATACCAACTTTGACACTGGTGTACCGTATAAACGTGAATACCAACCTTGACACTGGTGTACCGTATAAACTTGAATACCAACCTTGACACTGGTGTACCGTATAAACGTGAATACCAACTTTGACACTGGTGTACCGTATAAACGTGAATACCAACCTTGACACTGGTGTACCGTATAAACGTGAATACCAACCTTGACACTGGTGTACCGTATAAACGTGAATACCAACTTTGACACTGGTGTACCGTATAAACGTGAATACCAACCTTGACACTGGTGTACCGTATAAACGTGAATACCAACCTTGACACTGGTGTACCGTATAAACGTGAATACCAACTTTGACACTGGTGTACCGTATAAACGTGAATACCAACCTTGACACTGGTGTACCGTATAAACTTGAATACCAACCTTGACACTAGTGTACTGTATAAACGTGAATACCAACCTTGACACTGGTGTACCGTATAAACGTGAATACCAACTTTGACACTGGTGTACCGTATAAACGTGAATACCAACCTTGACACTGGTGTACCGTATAAACGTGAATACCAACCTTGACACTGGTGTACCGTATAAACGTGAATACCAACTTTGACACTGGTGTACCGTATAAACGTGAATACCAACCTTGACACTGGTGTACCGTATAAACGTGAATACCAACCTTGACACTGGTGTACCGTATAAACGTGAATACCAACTTTGACACTGGTGTACCGTATAAACGTGAATACCAACCTTGACACTGGTGTACCGTATAAACTTGAATACCAACCTTGACACTAGTGTACTGTATAAACGTGAATACCAACCTTGACACTGGTGTACCGTATAAACGTGAATACCAACCTTGACACTGGTGTACCGTATAAACTTGAATACCAACCTTGACACTAGTGTACTGTATAAACGTGAATACCAACCTTGACACTGGTGTACCGTATAAACGTGAATACCAACCTTGACACTGGTGTACCGTATAAACTTGAATACCAACCTTGACACTAGTGTACTGTATAAACGTGAATACCAACCTTGACACTGGTGTACCGTATAAACGTGAATACCAACCTTGACACTGGTGTACTGTATAAACGTGAATACCAAACTTGACACTGGTGTACCGTATAAACGTGAATACCAACCTTGACACTGGTGTACTGTATAAACGTGAATACCAACCTTGACACTGGTGTACCGTATAAACTTGAATACCAACCTTGACACTGGTGTACCGTATAAACGTGAATACCAACCTTGACACTGGTGTACCGTATAAACGTGAATACCAACCTTGACACTGGTGTACTGTATAAACGGGAATACCAACCTTGACACTGGTGTACCGTATAAACGTGAAGACCAACCTTGACACTGGTGTACCGTATAAACGTGAATACCAACCTTGACACTGGTGTACTGTATAAACGTGAATACCAACCTTGACACTGGTGTACCGTATAAACGTGAATACCAACCTTGACACTGGTGTACCGTATAAACGTGAAGACCAACCTTGACACTGGTGTACTGTATAAACGTGAATACCAACCTTGACACTGGTGTACTGTATAAACGTGAATACCAACTTTGACACTGGTGTACTGTATAAACGGGAATACCAACCTTGACACTGGTGTACCGTATAAACGTGAATACCAACCTTGACACTGGTGTACTGTATAAACGTGAATACCAACCTTGACACTGGTGTACCGTATAAACGTGAATACCAACCTTGACACTGGTGTACCGTATAAACGGGAATACCAACCTTGACACTGGTGTACCGTATAAACGTGAAGACCAACCTTGACACTGGTGTACTGTATAAACGTGAATACCAACCTTGACACTGGTGTACTGTATAAACGTGAATACCAACCTTGACACTGGTGTACCGTATAAACGTGAATACCAACCTTGACACTGGTGTACTGTATAAACGGGAATACCAACCTTGACACTGGTGTACCGTATAAACGTGAAGACCAACCTTGACACTGGTGTACCGTATAAACATGAATACCAACCTTGACACTGGTGTACCGTATAAACTTGAATACCAACCTTGACACTGGTGTACCGTATAAACGTGAATACCAACCTTGACACTGGTGTAGCGTATAAACGTGAATACCAACCTTGACACTGATGTACCGTATAAACATGAATACCAACCTTGACACTGGTGTACCGTATAAACTTGAATACCAACCTTAACACTGGTGTAGCGTATAAACGTGAATACCAACATTGACACTGGTGTACCGTATGAACATGAATACCAACCTTGACACTGGCGTAGCGTATAAACATGAATACCAACATTGACACTGGTGTACCGTATAAACGTAAATACCAACCTTGACACTGGTGTAGCGTATAAACGTGAATACCAACCTTGACACTGGTGTAGTGTATAAACGTGAATACCAACCTTGACACTGGTGTACCGTATAAACGTGAATACCAACCTTGACAGTGGTGTACCGTATAAACGTGAATACCAACCTTGACACTGGTGTACCGTATAAACGTGAATACCAACCTTGACACTGGTGTACCGTATAAAGGTGAATACCAACCTTGACACTGGTGTACCGTATAAACGTGAATACCAACCTTGACACTGGTGTACCGTATAAACATGAATAGCAACCTTGACACTGGCGTAGCGTATAAACATGAATACCAACCTTGACACTGGCGTAGCGTATAAACGTAAATACCATCCTTGACACTGGTGTACCGTATAAACGTAAATACCAACCTTGACACTGGTGTACCGTATAAACGTAAATACCAACCTTGACACTGGGGTACCGTATAAACGTGAATACCAACCTTGACACGGGTGTGCCGTACAAACGTGAATACCAACCTTGACACTGGTGTACCGTATAAACATGAATACCAACCTTGACACTGGTGTACCGTATAAACGTGAATACCAACCTTGACACGGGTGTGCCGTACAAACGTGAATACCAACCTTGACACTGGTGTACCGTATAAACATGAATACCAACCTTGACACTGGTGTACCGTATAAACGTGAATACCAACCTTGACACTGGTGTGCCGTATAAACATGAATACCAACCTTGACACTGGTGTACCGTATAAACGTGAATACCAACCTTGACACTGGCGTACCGTATAAAGGTGAATACCAACCTTGACACTGGTGTAGCGTATAAACGTGAATACCAACCTTGACACTGGTGTACCGTATAAACGCGAATAACAACTTTGACACTGGTGTAGCGTATAAACGTGAATACCAACCTTGACACTGGTGTACCGTATAAACGTGAATACCAACATTGACACTGGTGTACCGTATAAACGTAAATACCAACCTTGACACTGGTGTAGCGTATAAACGTGAATACCAACCTTGACACTGGTGTAGCGTATGAACGTGAATACCAACCTTGACACTGGTGTACCGTATAAACGTGAATACCAACCTTGACAGTGGTGTACCGTATAAACGTGAATACCAACCTTGACACTGGTGTACCGTATAAACGTGAATACCAACCTTGACACTGGTGTACCGTATAAAGGTGAATACCAACCTTGACACTGGTGTACCGTATAAACGTGAATACCAACCTTGACACTGGTGTACCGTATAAACATGAATACCAACCTTGACACTGGCGTAGCGTATAAACATGAATACCAACCTTGACACTGGCGTAGCGTATAAACGTAAATACCATCTTTGACACTGGTGTACCGTATAAACGTAAATACCAACCTTGACACTGGTGTACCGTATAAACGTAAATACCAACCTTGACACTGGGGTACCGTATAAACGTGAATACCAACCTTGATACGGGTGTGCCGTACAAACGTGAATACCAACCTTGACACTGGTGTACCGTATAAACATGAATACCAACCTTGACACTGGTGTACCGTATAAACGTGAATACCAACCTTGACACTGGTGTGCCGTATAAACATGAATACCAACCTTGACACTGGTGTACCGTATAAACGTGAATACCAACCTTGACACTGGTGTACCGTATAAACGTGAATACCAACCTTGACACTGGTGTACCGTATAAACGTGAATACCAACCTTGACACTGGCGTACCGTATAAAGGTGAATACCAACCTTGACACAGGTGTAGCGTATAAACGTGAATACCAACCTTGACACTGGTGTACCGTATAAACGCGAATAACAACTTTGACACTGGTGTAGCGTATAAACGTGAATACCAACCTTGACACTGGTGTACCGTATAAAGGTGATTACCAACCTTGACAGTGGTGTAGCGTATAAACGTGAATACCAACCTTGACACTGGTGTACCGTATAAACGCGAATACCAACTTTGACACTGGTGTAGCGTATGAACGTGAATACCAACTTTGACACTGGTGTAGCGTATAAACGTGAATACCAACCTTGACACTGGTGTAGCATATAAACGTGAATACCAACTTTGACACTGGTGTAGCGTATAAACGTGAATACCAACCTTGACACTGGTGTACCGTATAAACATGAATACCAACCTTGACACTGGTGTACCGTATAAACGTGAATACCAACCTTGACACTGGTGTGCCGTATAAACATGAATACCAACCTTGACACTGGTGTACCGTATAAACGTGAATACCAACCTTGACACTGGTGTACCGTATAAACGTGAATACCAACCTTGACACTGGTGTACCGTATAAACGTGAATACCAACCTTGACACTGGCGTACCGTATAAAGGTGAATACCAACCTTGACACTGGTGTAGCGTATAAACGTGAATACCAACCTTGACACTGGTGTACCGTATAAACGCGAATAACAACTTTGACACTGGTGTAGCGTATAAACGTGAATACCAACCTTGACACTGGTGTACCGTATAAAGGTGAATACCAACCTTGACAGTGGTGTAGCGTATAAACGTGAATACCAACCTTGACACTGGTGTACCGTATAAACGCGAATACCAACTTTGACACTGGTGTAGCGTATGAACGTGAATACCAACCTTGACACTGGTGTAGCGTATAAACGTGAATACCAACTTTGACACTGGTGTAGCGTATAAACGTGAATACCAACCTTGACACTGGTGTAGCGTATAAACGTGAATACCAACTTTGACACTGGTGTAGCGTATAAACGTGAATACCAACCTTGACACTGGTGTAGCATATAAACGTGAATACCAACTTTGACACTGGTGTAGCGTATAAACGTGAATACCAACCTTGACACTGGTGTACTGTACAAACGTGAATACCAACCTTGACACTGGTGTACCGTATAAACTTGAATACCAACCTTGACACTGGTGTACCGTATAAACGTGAATACCAACCTTGACACTGGTGTACTGTATAAACGTGAATACCAACCTTGACACTGGTGTACCGTATAAACTTGAATACCAACCTTGACACTGGTGTACCGTATAAACGTGAATACCAACCTTGACACTGGTGTACCGTATAAACGTGAATACCAACCTTGACACTGGTGTAGCGTATAAACGTGAATACCAACCTTGACACTGGTGTAGCGTATAAACGTGAATACCAACCTTGACACTGGTGTACCGTATAAACGTGAATACCAACCTTGACACGGGTGTACCGTATAAACGTGAATACCAACCTTGACACTGGTGTAGCGTATAAACGCGAATACCAACCTTGACACTGGTGTAGCGTATAAACGGGAATACCAACCTTGACACTGGTGTAGCGTATAAACGTGAATACCAACCTTGACACTGGTGTAGCGTATAAACGTGAATACCAACCTTGACACTGGTGTAGCGTATAAACGTGAATACCAACCTTGACACTGGTGTACCGTATAAACGTGAATACCAACCTTGACACTGGTGTACCGTATAAACTTGAATACCAACCTTGACACTGGTGTACCGTATAAACGTGAATACCAACCTTGACACTGGTGTACCGTATAAACGTGAATACCAACCTTGACACTGGTGTAGCGTATAAACGTGAATACCAACCTTGACACTGGTGTAGCGTATAAACGTGAATACCAACCTTGACACTGGTGTACCGTATAAACGTGAATACCAACCTTGACACGGGTGTACCGTATAAACGTGAATACCAACCTTGACACTGGTGTAGCGTATAAACGCGAATACGAACCTTGACACTGGTGTAGCGTATAAACGGGAATACCAACCTTGACACTGGTGTAGCGTATAAACGTGAATACCAACCTTGACACTGGTGTAGCGTATAAACGTGAATACCAACCTTGACACTGGTGTACCGTATAAACGTGAATACCAACCTTGACACTGGTGTACCGTATAAACGTGAATACCAACCTTGACACTGGTGTAGCGTATAAACGCGAATACCAACCTTGACACTGGTGTAGCGTATAAACGGGAATACCAACCTTGACACTGGTGTACCGTATAAACGTGAATACCAACCTTGACACTGGTGTACCGTATAAACGTGAATACCAACCTTAACACTGGTGTACCGTATAAACGTGAATACCAACCTTGACACTGGTGTGCCGTACAAACGTGAATACCAACCTTGACAGTGGTGTGCCGTATAACTGGCATGGACTTGTTTCTTTAGTATTGTCCACATGTTTAAGTCAGAACTTTAGGAACTTCATTCAAGCCTGATTTAGCCATTCCTTTACCACTTTTGACGTGTGTTTGGGGTCATTTTCCTGTTGGAACACCCAACTGCGCCAAAGACCCAACCTCCGGGCTGATGATTTTAGGTTGTCCTGAAGAATTTGGAGGTAATCTTCCTTTTTCATTGTCCCATTTACTCTCTGTAAAGCACCAGTTCCATCATATTACTGTATCAAACACCGACATTAATCTCTAAAGGATATCACCACATGGGCTCAGGACCACTTCGGAAATCCACTGTCACTAAATACAGTTTGTCGCTACATCTGTAAATGCAAGTAAGAGCTCTACTATGCAAAGTGAAAGCCATTTATCAACAACATCCAGAAACGCCACCGGCTTCTCTGGGCCCGAGATCATCTAAGATGGACTGATGCAAAGTGGAAAAGTGTTCTGTGGTCTGACGAGTCCACATTTCAAATTGTTTTTGGAAATATTCGACATTGTGTCTGTGACGTCTGGGTGGCATCGTGGCGTGTGTTTGCGTTCTCGTGGTGCAGTGGAGATGGAACACAGCGTTAAGGTAGGAATGATGATTTATTCCTAACTACAAAAAAGAAACTAATAACAGAAATACTGGCACCTAGGCACTACAGACAAAACAAAAAGAACTAGCGTGGAAGCTAGAATGAACAGAAAGCGCCAGTATGTAAACTAGGGACGAGTAAACAAACAAAATAGCATGGAAGCTAATGAGTGAAACAAGATATTTACCACAATGCGGGAAGAGCGATGTCACTTGTTGCGTGTAGCAAACTATAGTCCGAGAACGAAAGGCAAACAAAGACAGGCATATATAGGGGCAGAAATCATCAGGGGCAGGTGCGCGTGATCAAAAACCAGAAACAGGTGACACTGAATGCGTAACTAGGCAACCGAAACTAACCAGGAAGTGCCACCGGGAACTAAAGATGTCAAATACAAAACAGGCTGAGATAACAAAACAAACAAAACCAGAATATGACATGGTCCAAGACGTGGACCATGACAGTGTCACCCAGACCAAAGGGGAAGGGAACCATCCAGACTGTTATCGACGCAAAGTTCCAAAGCCAGCATCTGTGATGGTATGGGGGTGCATTAGTGCCCAAGGCATGGGTAACTTACACATCTGTGAAGGCACCATTAATGCTGAAAGGTACATACAGGTTTTGGAACAACATATGCTGCCATCTAAGCGTCGTCTTTTTCATGGACGCCCCTGCTTATTTCAGCAAGACAATGCCAAGCCACATTCAGCACGTGTTACAACAGCATGGCTTCGTTAAAAAAAAAGAGTGCGGGTACTTTCCTGGCCCGCCTGCATCGAAAATGCGTGGCGCATTATGAAGCGTAAAATACAACAGCGCAGACCCCGGACTGTTGAAGGACTGAAGCTCTACATAAAACGAGAAAGGTAAAGAATTCCACTTTCAAAGCTTCAACAATTAGTTTCCTCAGTTCCCAAACGTTTATTGAGTGTTGTTAAAAGAAAAGGTGATGTAAGACAGTGGTGAACATGCCCTTTCCCAACTACTTTGGCACTTGTTGCAGCCATGAAATTCTAAGTTAATTATTATTTGCGAAAAAAAACTAAAGTTTATGAGTTTGAACATCAAATATGTTGTCTTTGTAGCATATTCAACTGAATATGGGTTGAAAAGGATTTGCAAATCATTGTATTCTGTTTATATTTACATCTAACACAATTTCCCAACTCATATGGAAACGGGGTTTGTATTTATACTTTTGACCCAGCAGATTTGCTCACATTTTCAGTAGACCCATAATAAAGTCCTAAAAGAACCAAACTTCATGAGTATTTTTAGTATGTGCTCCAATCACTCTAACACAAACCAAATAAGAGTTGTAGAAATGACTGGAAACTCAAGGCAGCCATGACATTATGTTCAATCAATCAATCAATCAATCAATCAATGTTTATTTATATAGCCCCAAATCACAAATGTCTCAAAGGACTGCACAAATCATTACGACTACAACATCCTCGGAAGAACCCACAAAAGGGCAAGGAAAACTCACACCCAGTGGGCAGGGAGAATTCACATCCAGTGGGACGCCAGTGACAATGCTGACTATGAGAAACCTTGGAGAGGACCTCAGATGTGGGCAACCCCCCCCCCCCTCTGGGGGACCGAAAGCAATGGATGTCGAGCGGGTCTAACATGATACTGTGAAAGTTCAATCCATAGTGGCTCCAACACAGCCGCGAGAGTTCAGTTCAAAGCGGATCCAAGACAGCAGCGAGAGTCCCGTCCACAGGAAACCATCTCAAGCGGAGGCGGATCAGCAGCGCAGAGATGTCCCCAACCGATACACAGGCGAGCGGTCCATCCTGGGTCCCGACGAGCGGTCCATCCTGGGTCTCGACTCTGGACAGCCAGTACTTCATCCATGGTCATCGGACCGGACCCCCTCCACAAGGGAGGGGGGGACATAGGAGAAAGAAAAGAAGCGGCAGATCAACTGGTCTAAAAAGAGGTCTATTTAAAGGCTAGAGTATACAGATGAGTTTTAAGGTGAGACTTAAATGCTTCTACTGAGGTAGCATCTCGAACTGTTACCGGGAGGGCATTCCAGAGTACTGGAGCCCGAACGGAAAACGCTCTATAGCCCGCAGACTTTTTTTGGGCTTTGGGAATCACTAATAAGCCGGAGTCCTTTGAAGGCAGATTTCTTGCCGGGACATATGGTACAATACAATCGGCAAGATAGGATGGAGCTAGACCGTGTAGTATTTTATACGTAAGTAGTAAAACCTTAAAGTCACATCTTAAGTGCACAGGAAGCCAGTGCAGGTGAGCCAGTACAGGTATATATGTATGTATATATGTATATAAAGGTATATACAGTATAGGTATATATGTATGTATATATGTATATAAAGGTATATACAGTACAGGCGTAATGTGATCAAACTTTCTTGTTCTTGTCAAATGTCTAGCAGCCGCATTTTGTACCAACTGTAATCTTTTAATGCTAGACATGGGGAGACCCGAAAATAATACGTTACAGTAATCGAGACGAGACGTAACAAACGCATGGATAATGATCTCGGCGTCTTTAGTGGACAAAATGGAGCGAATTTTAGTGATATTACGGAGATGAAAGAAGGCCGTTTTAGTAACGCTTTTAATGTGTGACTCAAAGGAGAGAGTTGGGTCAAAGATAATACCCAGATTTTTTACCGAGTCACCTTGTTTTATTATTTGGTTGTCAAATGTTAAAGTTGTATTATTAAATAGAGGTCGGTGTCTAGCAGGACCGATAATCAGCATTTCCGTTTTTTGGGCGTTAAGTTGCAAAAAGTTAGCGGACATCCATTGTTTAATGTTCATGTCCTGTGGCTCACCTGTAACCAAAGATTCCAGAGCACATGAAACCAAGAAGAGTTTTAGAATGCTCACAGACTGCGAGGTGTGAATTTTAACACTCGCTGCTGTCGAACGCTGTTTCACACATCGAAGGCATCCATCCTCTTCTCCCATTATGCTCAGCAGCCCGGCTCGTGAATACAGATTTACGGAGTGAAAGACGTCCTCATAGACAGCAGTGACGGGTGTTAACCGGGACCGTGCCTGCGAGAGCGACTTCTCCCCCGAAAACGCCTCGTCTTTAACCTTTTCTTGGCCTTCCCGCTCGCCGTAGAAAGACTCCTTTCTCCTCTCTGCGAGGTATTATCATTTGCTGTCGTTTGCCCCGCTGGTGCCGCCCCCTACGCCCCGAGGGCGGTAGTTACAGAACAAGGCGCCGGTTGCCCAAAAGGCTAAGTGAATCCACGGGGGGAAAAAAAACAGGATTATATGAATTTATACTCTGGCAGTCAGGGGAGAGGGAGGAGGAGGAGCGGGAATAAAGTTAACATGATTTCAGCCCTCTTCACCTCTCGCTGACTCCAAGACAAGTATTTTACCCTTGGGCTGACCTCCACCGCCAGACAGCAGAGCCTCTAAAGCGGGGGCCCCTTTTCCTTCTCCTCTTTTGACAGCCACGGCTACCACCACGCCCCCCCCACTCCAAGTCATGACCATAGGAAAATATGGAAACTGTTCATTCTGCAAACTCGCCTCTGCTTTTTATTAACCAAACTTTTGGCATCTTTCCTGCAAAAAGACTAATCTTACGCAGGGACGTGGTTTCTCCAACCTTCGCCGCATCGAGTCTCGGTGTCTGCTGAGCACACAAAACATTTCCTGTCCCTCCTCGAACTGCCAATCAGATGACGGACCATTTTCGGCCTTGCTTTAAGCTAGACCAGGGGTCGGCAACCCAAAATGTTGAAAAAGCCATTTTACCAAAAATACCAAAACAAATCCGCCTGGAGCCCAGAAAAATTAAAAGCCATTTTACATACAGATAGTGTCATGAGATATAAATTGAATTATGAGGACTTAAAGGAAACTAAATGAGCTAAAATATAGCTACAAATGAGCCATAATGATGCAATATGTACATATAGATAGCCTAAATAGCATGTTAGCATCGATTAGCTTGCAGTCACGCAGTGAACAAATATGTCTGACTTGCACTCCACACAAGTCAATAACGTCAACAAAACTCAACATTGTGCATGAATGTTAAAAGTTTGGTGGACAAAATGAGACAGAAAAAAATGGCATAAATCACGTCTTAGAATGTCGGAGAAAGTTATACATGTAAACAAACTACGGTGAGTTCAGGGACCGCCAAAATTAGTAGCACAAAACGACACTCGAATCAATGAAGCATGTTTAATACAAACAGTGAGCTTTATTGCCATTAGGGAGGTTTTTGTCATGTTTGTCCTCCTACAGAAACCATACTAAAACAAAAAATATGTTTTTTTCCCCTCATAATTTTCCATTTTTTATATATTTTTGAGAGAGCCACTAGGGCGGCGCTAAAGAGCCGAATGCGGTTCCGGAGCCGCGGGTTGCCGACCCCCGAGCTAGACCGATCATACGTCCTCTATTCCCCGGACATGTCCTCTTTTGTGGGGCTGTCTGGGCGGAGTTCATCAATACATTGTAAAGGGAGTTGAGAGACAGACAAGACACCTGGTTTGTTTGTTTTTTTTTATTGTATGGATCAGTGTTTCTCAACCTTTTTTCATTGATGTGAACATTTTTTTCATTCAAGTACCCCCTAATCAGTGCAAAGCGTTTTTCGCTGAAAAAAGAGCTAAAGAAGTAAAATACAGCACTATGTCATCAGTTTCTGATTTATTAAATTGTATAACAGTGCAAAATATTGCTCATTTTTGGTGGTCTTTCTTGAAATATTTGGAAAAAAAAGATATAAAAATAACTAAAAACTTGTTGAAAAATAAACAAGTGATTCAATTCTAAATAAAGATTCCTAATCATAGAAGTAATCATCAACTTAAAGTGCCCTCTTTGGGGTTGTAATAGAATTTAATTCAAAACATTTCTTCACAAAAAAATAAATCTTTAACATCAATATTTATGAAACATGTCCACAAAAAATATAGCTGTCGACACTGAATATTGCATTGTTGTATTTCTTTTCACAGTTTATGAACTTACATTCAGAAGTATTATTCAATAAATATATTTATACATGATTTTAGAATTGTTGCTATTTTTAGAATACGTTTTTAAAATCTCACGTACCCCTTGGCATACCTTCAAGTACCCCCAGGATTACGGGTACCCCCATTTGAGCACCACTGAGCTAGAGCGACCATACCTCTTTTCCGTGGACATGTCCTCTTTTGTGGGGCTGTCCGGGCGGAGGTTCTTAAATGCCTCAAATGTCCGGCATTTTGAGTTAGGGTTGTGTGTATTTTCAACGTACGTTCAGGGTTAAGAAGGGGTTAAAAACAAAACAAACTGTGAAGGTGTGTGCAGCATTCGTGAGGGAGGGACAGATAAATAAATAAATAAATATTTTATTATTAATTTATTTTCTTTCTTTTTTTTTTTATGTTTTGTTTTTTTTTGTCCTGTCCAGCTTCTCAGGCAAATCATACAGTTGATGTAGATGCCCATATCTGCTGTTCAGATGTACTTTACAAAAGAGAAGTGTAGGATACTTCTCTTGTTGCCTTATTTGTATTTGACTTTTTTAAATGTATTTATATTATCATTTGGTGCAGTCGGGCCGGAGCAGGAGGGGATAGAAAGAGAAAGAAAAAGGAAGACGGAGGGGGAAAATGTGGGGATAAGAGGGCGATTAGACAGAGAGACAAAAACAACAACAACAAACACAAGAAAAACAACAACAATAGAACAACACCAGCACATAGGCTATGTACAAATTATTGTAAAAGTGATAGCAAAGAAGCAGTTAGCGTAATAAATAATAATACATAAATTACATTTTTACACTACAACTGGAGCAATACAAACACCAATAGAAATAGCGCTATTGATAATAAATAATACCAATAATATACCTATTTTATTAACAACAAAGTTGTTCAAATGCAACAATACATATTCAAAATGATAGCTAGAGATTAAAAAAAAGGAATACCGAACGATGGAGGGGAAGAGAGAGAGGAAACCTATATTAACCTTGTAGATTGTGATAGTAAAAATGGGTTATGCGTTGTATACCGTATTTCCTTGAATTGCCGCCGGGTATATAGTATGCGCCTGCCTAGAATTACTGCCGGGTTAAACTCGTTTCGCAAAATATTATTTTTATTAGCGCATGTCTAGAATTTCCGCTGGGTCAAACTCGTCACGTCACGAGTGACACTTCACCTGTCATCATTTTCAAAATGGAGGAGGCTGATTTCAGTCATTTGAAATCGCATAAAGGGAAGAAGATTAAGAGCTATTCAGTAGGATTTAAGGTCCAAGCTATTGAATATGCTAAAAACAACAGTAAGCAGCTATGTTTTATTATTATACCGTAGCTGCGTGTGTCAAATATGAGTCATTAAATGACTCTTGGTTCCTGGTGGTAGAGGGCGCTAGTGATCCTTCTTGCGACTACTCGGCTGCAGAAGAAGTGACAACAAGCAGCAAGAGTGAGCAGCGATCGTTTATTTTTCATCTTTTAACATGGAGGATTACATATCTAAAATAAGACAGTTTTCTAAACTGTACTTTCAATCGAAGCAGGAGGTAATAAAGGAAGATCTCCATCGAGACAGAGAGACTTATAAAACTGAAGAAAGATAAGGAAGACTTCTATAAACAAGTTATCGATGCTTTTGATCAGAAGGAGCTGCCATGGACTTCATTTATAAGTAAAGGTAAGATCATAATAACGTTTTTTTTATTAAATGTGCTTTTCATGATGGTGTCCTTACATCACACTCAAATGTATAAGCACAGGCTTAAATTTACCTCATGCCTTTGGTAAGTGCCGGAGTGAGAAGAGGTTTTAAATTAATTAGCGCCGCGGCGGCAATTCAAGGAAATACGGTATATATATTATTTATTAATCAATCAATCAATGTTTATTTATATAGCCCCGAATCACAAATGTCTCAAAGGACTGCACAAATCATTACGACTACGACATCCTCGGAAGAACCCACAAAAGGGCAAGGAAAACTCACACCCAGTGGGCAGGGAGAATTCACATCCAGTGGGACGCCAGTGACAATGCTGACTATGAGAAACCTTGGAGAGGACCTCAGATGTGGGCAACCCCCCCCCCTCTAGGGGACCGAAAGCAATGGATGTCGAGCGGGTCTAACATGATACTGTGAAAGTTCAATCCATAGTGGCTCCAACACAGCCGCGAGAGTTCAGTTCAAAGCGGATCCAAGACAGCAGCGACAGGAAACCATCCTAAGCGGAGGCGGATCAGCAGCGTAGGGATGTCCCCAACCGATACACAGGCGAGCGGTCCATCCTGGGTCTCGACTCTGGACAGCCAGTACTTCATCCATGGTCATCGGACCGGACCCCCTCCACAAGGGAGGGGGGGACATAGGAGAAAAAAGAAAAGAAGCGGCAGATCAACTAGTCTAAAAAGGAGGTCTATTTAAAGGCTAGAGTATACAGATGAGTTTTAAGGTGAGACTTAAATGCTTCTACTGAGGTAGCATCTCGAACTGTTACCGGGAGGGCATTCCAGAGTTTATAAAGCAAGTTTGAGCATCATTGGCAAAGTTCCACCTAGTCCCGGCCTTGGCACACATATATGTGTCCTCTTTTTGGGATTGCAGAATATTGTCAGCCTCTTTAAGGAGTTAGTGTGCACAAGAAAAGATGGGCATTGATTTGCGTGACATTGTAGCCGTGCTGCTGTGTGACACGCTGACTGCTCGGCAATGCGGTGACGACCCGGAGGTTATTTATGGCTTCATAAGTGGTTTGTGCATAAAAGTGGCCAGCTGTTTGTAATGAAGGACCACATGATTGCTTTGATAAAGAAGGGGAGAAGTCATTGAGTGTTCCCGCACTGCACGGATGTGGAATGGAGTTCAGAAGCCTTCAATGGTGTCTGTTGTTGAAGCAACTTGTGGTGAAGAAGTCCTTCCAGGACTTTTGGCGCCCTTTTTGTGATCGTCGCGGCTGAAAATGCCTGAATTTGCTAGGATTTAAAAAAATATAATTTAGAATTGTAAATGATTAACAATTACGGTTTGGATGTGTTTTTTGTACTCCAAAATAATAGTCAAAAACACATTATTGTCTCCTATTTAATGCCATGCTCTTTTTTGAACAAATTAGCTAATTAAATCATTCTTATTCTTTTGCAATGATTCCATCTACCGTATTTCCTTGAATTGCCGCCGGGGCGCTAATTAATTTAAAACCTCTTACCAAAGGCATGCGGTAAATTAAGGCCTGCGCTTATAAATTTGAGTGTGATGTAAGGATACCATCATGAAAAGCACATTTAATTAAAAAAAAACGTTATTATGGTCTTACCTTTACTTATAAATGAAGTCCATGCGCAGCTCCTTCTGATCAAAAGCATCGATAACTTGTTTATAGAAGTCTTCCTTATATTTCTTCAGTTTTAAAAGTCTTTCTGTCTCGATGGAGATCTTCCTTTATTACCTCCTGCTTTGATTGAAAGTCCAGTTTAGAAAACTGTTTTATTTTAGATATGTAATCCTCCATGTTAAAAGTGCAAGCGAGAGGAAAAAAATAAACGATCGCTGCTTGTTGTCACTTCTTCTGCAGCCGAGTAGTCGCAAGAAGGATCACTAGCGCCCTCTACCACCAGGTAGTGACTCATATTTGACACACGCAGCTACGGTATATTAATAAAACATAGCTGCTTACTGTTCTTTTTAGCATATTCAATAGCTTGGACCTTAAATCCTACTGAATAGCTCTTAATCTTCTTCCCTTTATGCGATTTCAAATTATTGAAATCAGCCTCCTCCATTTTGAAAATGATGACAGGTGAAGTGTCACTTGTGACGTGACGAGTTTGACCCGGAGTAAATTCTAGGCATATGCTAATTATTTGGCGAAACGAGTTTGACCCGGTGGAAATTCTAGACATGCGCTAATAAAAATAATATTTTGCGAAACGAGTTTGACCCGGCAGTAATTCTAGGCAAGCACATATATACCCGGCGGCAATTCAAGGAAACACAGTATTTACAACCCCCCTAAACCAGTGAACTTGGCACGTTGTGTAAATAGTAAATACAAACAGACTACAACAGTTTGCAAATCCTTTTCAACTTATGTTCAGTTGAATCGACTGCAAAGACGAGATATTTAATGTTCGCATCTAAAAACGTTAAAAGAAAAATGTACTTGGAATTTAGTAGCCGCAACACATTGCAAAAAAGTTGGCACAAGGGCATTATTACCACTGTGTTCATGGCCTTTCCTTTTAACAACACTCAGTACACGTTTGAGAACCGAGGAGACCAATTTTTGAAGCTTTTCAGGTGGAATTCTTTCCCATTCTTGCTTGATCAATAGTCCCTTTTGTGGTATTTCACACATTTTCAATGGGAGACAGGTCTGGACTGCAGGCAGGCCAGTCTAGTACACTCACTCTTTTACTATGAAGCCACACTGTTGTAACATGTGGCTTGGCATTGTCTTGCTGAAATAAGCAGGGGCGTCCATGATAACGTTGCTTGGATGACAACATATGTTGCTCCAAAACCTCTATGTACCTTTCAGCATTAATGATGCCATCACAGATGTGTAAGTTACCCATCCCTTGGGCACTAATACACATCCATACCATCACAGATGCTAGCTTTTGAACTTTGCGCCATAAACAATCCGAATGGTTATTTTCCGATTTGGTCCGGAAGACACGACGTCCACAGTTTCCAAAAACAATTTGAAATATGGACTCGTCAGACCACAGAACACTTTTCCACTTTGCATCAGTCCATCTTAGATGAGCTCGGCCCCAGCGAAGCCGGTGGCGTTACTGGGTGTTGTTGATAAATGTGAAATGAAGTGAATTATATTCATATAGCGCTTTTCTCGAGTGACTCAAAGCGCTTTACATAGTGAAACCCAATATCTAAGTTACATTTAAACCAGTGTGGGTGGCACTGGGAGCAGGTGGGTAAAGTGTCTTGCCCAAGGACACAACAGCAGTGACTAGGATGGCGGAAGCGGGAATCCAACCTGCAACCCTCATGTTGCTGGTACGGCCACTCTACCAACCGAGCCATGCCGCCCCACAAATGGCTTCCGCTTCGCATGGTAGAGCTTTGACTCGCATTTACAGATGTAGCGACCAACTGTAGTTACTGACAGTGCTTTTCTGAAGTGTTCCTGAGCCCATGTGGTGATATCCTTTACACGCTGATGTCGTTTTTTTGATGCAGTACCGCCTGAGGGATCGAAGGTCCGTAATATCAATTACGTGCAGTGATTTCTCCAGGTTCTCTGAACCTTTTGATGATATTACGGACCGTAGATGGTGAAATCCCTAAATTCCTTGCAATAGCTCCTTGAGAAATGTTGTTTTGTTCACAAAGTGGTGACCCTCACCCCATACTTGTTTGTGAATGACGGAGCATTTCATGGAAGCTGTTTTTATACCCAATCATGGCACCCACCTGTTACAAATTATCCTGTTCACCTGTGGGATGTTCCAAATAAGCGTTTGTTGAGCATCCCTCAACTTTCTCAGTCTTTTTCGCCAGCTTTTTTGAAACCTGTTGCAGGCATCAAATTCCAAATGAGCTAACATTTGCTAAAAATAACAAAGTTTACCAGTTCGAACGTTAAATATCTTGTCTTTGCAGTCCTTTCAATTGAAAATAAGTTGAAAAGGATTTGCAAATCATTGTGTTCTGTTTTTATTCATGATTTACGCAACGTGCCAACTTCACCGGTTTTGTTCCTGCTAGATTTATATTATTTGAGATAAACATGTTATGAAAAGTGTTACTTTGTCATTGGCCTAAATACATACATACTGCAGAGTACACGCGCCCATTTACGCCCCTGAACAAAATCTTAAGACCGCAGGGAAATTACAAGTATTTGCATTTTGCGCTGGCGGATTGTAATTAGATTGTAAGTAGAGCATTGAAATGCACAAAGAAGAACCAGCAGCAGGATACAAAAAAAGTAGAGCAGTTGTCAATTTAAACGCTGGCTGTTTATCAGCTGCAGTCTTTAAAAGTCCTAATATGTGCTGAAAACTTGAGGTGTAAAGGTGACATTTCTCCACAATGTGGTCACCAAACATTAAAGGGGAACATTATCACCATTTCAAAAGGGTTAAAAACAATAAAAATCAGTTCCCAGTGGCTTGTTGTATTTTTTGAATTTTTTTTCAAAATTTTACCGGTCTCCGAATATCCCTAAATAAAGCTTTAAAGTGCCTTATTTTCGACTCTCTGCGAAGACACTGGCCATTTCCCTGTGACGTCACACAGTGCTGCCAATGTAAACAAACAATGGCGAATAGCACAGCAAGATATAGCGACATTAGCTCGGATTCATACTCGGATTTCAGCGACTCAACAGATTACGCATGTATTGAAACAGATGGTTGGAGTATGAAAATATTGAAGAAGAAACTGAAGCTATTGACGCTATTCATAGCCATAGCATGGCCGAATAGCTGAGTTAGCATCGCCGGTAAAATTTGCTAACCAAACGATCAGGACTTTTGCATCTTTTGACACTGGAGCAACTTAAATCCGTCGATTATTAAGTGTTTGTTTCGCATTAAATGTGGGTGGGAGGAAACGTAATATAGTTGCAAATGCATCTGCAGGTTATCCATACATCTCTGTGCCATGTCTGCTTTAGCACCGCCGGTATTAGCATGTTAGCATCGATTAGCGTAGCATCATAGCATCGATTAGCTGGCAGTCAACATCAACAAAACTCACCTTTGTGATTTCGTTGACTATCGTTGCAAATGCATCTGCAGGTTATCCATACATCTCTGTGCCATGTCTGCCTTAGCATCGCCGGTCAAATGTGGAGACACTCTGGTACATTCAATGGGGGTCTGGCGGCAGACACTTTGGCATCTTGGGGCCATTGGTGCAACTTGAATCCCTCCCTGTTAGTGTTGTTACACCCTCCGACAACACACCGACGAGGCATGATGTCTCCAAGGTTCCAAAAAATAGTCAAAAAAACGGAAAATAACAGAGCTGAGACCCGGTGTTTGTAATGTGTTGAAAATGAAAATGGCGGCTGTGTTACCTCGGCGACGTCACATTCTGACGTCATCGCCTCCAGAGCGTTTAACAGAAAGGCGTTTAATTCGCCAAAATTCACCCATTTAGAGTTTGGAAATCGGTTAAAAAAATAGATGGTCTTTTTTCTGCACCATCAAGGTATATATTGACACTTACATAGGTCTGCTGATAATGTTCCCCTTTAAATGAAGTGATAGACTGAATGCTCTGAATGACATGATGAAATAATAACCAAATATACAGCAGTAGTGACCGGAACCAGTGTTGTTACATGCAGCCGTTCAGGAGGAGCGCCAGCGAGCCAAGGAGAAGAACGAGAGCGAGGCGGAGTCCACCGGCTGCGCCAACGAGGACATGCCCGTGGAGAAGATTCTGGAAGCCGAGCACGCGGTGGAACCCAAGACGGAGACCTACATCGAGACCAACCTTGGGGTTCCGTCCAACTCGGTGAGTTTTGAGTCTCCGTAACATACCAGTATGTTGTTGATGCTGAAGTCACACTGGACTCTTTCAGTCCTGTGTCAGGTTTTTCTAGTCTAGTATGCCGTGCTAGCAACATGAGGGTTCCTGGTTCGATCTCCCGGCTTCCATTAGCGTGTGAATGGGTGCATGTGGAAATAGTGTCAAAGCGCTTTGAGTACCTTGTAGGTAGAAAAGCGCTACACA